>NC_041406.2:121910251-122065251 GCF_900747795.2 Erpetoichthys calabaricus | reverse complement strand
GTCGGTGTAAATGTTGTCCCCCTGGAAACAAAGGGGGTAATTTTCCTGTCCACCCGTCAAGTCCATCCGGATTATTTCTTATTTAAATGAGAGGAAGGAAATAAGGCCAAGGAAAAAAAACAGACCACAACATCAAACGCATCCCAACAGACAGAAAAATGCCGTTCTGGGTCATCACATACTGTACCTGCTGCTCTCAATGCCGGACCTGTAATGATGTCGCCATTCTCACAAAACTCCAGGGTTCAGTTGTATCAGGATACGCCACGGACCATAGCGTGAGACCGTTTCTTTTTTATTTTGGGAAAGGAGCGAACAATCAAGTGCTTCCATATTGCAGTTACCACTGGACAGTTTCTAACCAGTTCAAGGTCATTTCCACTAAAAATTCTCTGGACAATTTCCTGGACTTTACATGTGATATGTGTTTCTTGTGCGTCATATCTGTTTTATGTTCAGTGTAGGGTCAAGGGAGGGTTTGCACTGTATTTTTTATCACTGCACCATTTATTATAATATTCTCCCATTCACTTGTGTGGTTGTGGATGTTAGGGGAGGGGAGAGGTCAGATATTTATACTGTTTGGCATTTTGTTGCACTTCCTTTTTCATTAATATGGCCCAACCTCCTGTTGCGGCCAGAATATTAGTAAAATCTGTAAATGTACAAAAGAAAAATTATTTATTTGAGTGAAAATCACAAAATTATATAAATATGTAAAAGAAAATTTAATTATTATTTAAAAATCATGAAATGAGAATAAAATATTTACTCTCTTACTGATTGGAGTATTCCCATTAAACTGAGGTCCGTCTTTTAGTTTATAATTTTAAAATGGAAAAAGAATCTGAAAATCTAACAACATCACATTAAAGTTTGATACATTCTGAAAAAAATGATACCGAACATATATACTGTATGTAGGTTTCAAAATAAGCCAGATTTAAAGCGTGACAAAAAACGTGAAATAAAAAATCACATAAAATCATTGCATTTCTAGGCTTGGGATTTTATATATAGAGAGTAGATATATTTACTTTATTAATTTACATACTGTTTATCTTTTTGCTTATTTTTGATCACCGATTAGGGAAGTTATTGGAAGAAGTTCAGTTTGTCTAAGTCTGACGCCCCTCAGGTTGCCAGGCCACAGGTCTTGGTGGTGTAGTTGCCGGTCCAGATGATTGGTAAAGGTTGTTACAGATGATCCCTTACAGTATTTCAGTCTGTTCATAAGGCCAACAGATGTGAACAGCACCTATACATTATCACACACTGAAAACTAATTCCAGGCTGCACTTGTGCTCTGATGTCAGTTATGATGAGCTACAGGTTTTCTTAGCACTTCTTGCACAGAAAACTTGGTTCCGGGATGTATACAAATTTTTCCACCCCACCCCCATTCTTCTCTCTCTAGTACACTCTCTCAAAATAGGGAATGTATTGATAATAATCTTAGTATCTGATATGTCATATTGTCTTTGCTGAGGATTCATTCACTATTCTTGTCTGTGCTCTTATGTCTGTTAAAGATAATTTGGTTATACTGACACTGATCAACAGAATTCTTTGCAAAGCCACCTAAATTAATTACAAATATAAAACACAAAATAATTGATCACTTAAGTATTCACCTCCTTTACATCAGTATTTAGTTGATGCACCTTTGGCAGCAATTTCAGCCTTAAATCTGTGTGTACAGATCTCTCTGTTGTAATGTATCAATTTGTGTTTATCTGAATTTTGTGGGGTTTTTTTGTTAAATTTGAAATATTATATTTCATATATATTTGTGATTACTGTTGGTATTGTTTATTCTTCTTTATTTGTATACTGTCCTTTATACAACCCTAATTCCTTGTGTTCTGTGGGTGGAAGCGTGATATCACAGCTGAGGGAATGTCCTCCGCCTTTACATTGTTTTGGATCAGACTAGCGATGGGCAGATTGAAGCCACATGAAATACAAAAACATTTGAAAGGATTGTGTCAGAAACACTTTTGAGGTTTCAAAGCATTTGACACTCACCAGTCTAGAGACCAATTATATTAACGTTAACCAAACTGTAAAACATCGTACATGGAAACTACTGACTAACCCTGCTCATCCAAGACAATCTTTAGCAGTGAAAAATATATACTCAGATTTAAAAAATGAAAAATAAAACTTGTAAAAATTTAACAAATAAAATATTATTATTAATATTAACTCAATAATATTATTATTAGTCCTTGTTTTTTCTTGAGATTGCCTTTGCTTTGGGGTCCCACAGTCCCCTTCTTTGTAGGTTTAAAGCAAAAACAAAAACATAAAAAATAATAATTTCAAAATAATTTTTATCCTCAAATGTTTTATTTGTTCTGACTTAATTAAAACCCAGTAGAGGGGAAATAAAGTTGTAACACTCTGCTTTGCTTTATGTTAGGTATGCACATTTTAGAAAGAAGATCAAATCATGAAATGAACAAAGGATGCTCTTATTACATCAATACATAAAACAGTTCAGTTATTAATATATGGGTTCTGTTTTGTGGAGCTCAAAATTAACAAGCACATTACAAAGAAAAGATGCTGTCACAGTCAGATTTGTCACAAGCACTGACTGTGCTATTGTTTCGTTTCACTTACTAAGATGATTTGCTTTTCATATTCTGCATGGAGTGTGGACCTGGGTTCAAGTCCCAAGGCAGTTTGAGATGAGAGAGTTGCCTGAGTGAAGAGAACAAGACTACCTGTCATATATTTGTAACCTGAATTGAAAAATAATTTTGAGAGAAGCAATGGAAGAATCATGTAAGAGATCTCATTCTCTGGTATAGAATCATTTTCACTTAGAATCACCATCAAAAATGAAATTAATAATTTATATTTACATTAACCCATCTTCTATTCCTTACCACCTGAGGTCTATGCATCCTGCCATAGCAAAGGGTGACAACAAACTGTGTAAGATCATGCTGAATCCATCTCTGTGTTGGCTCTGCACACTCTGCTGGATCCAAAATGCAAACAGACATGTCACTGATGAGGTCATCTGCATTCTATCAAACACACAGGACACTCCAGGGTAAGCATTGTTAGTATTCAGTGATCTACACTCTGTAGTTCATATGGACTGTATATTTAAAGTATATTGTGACTAAAAGCGGTGGCACGGTGGCACTGTGGTAGTGCTGCTGCCTTGCAGTTAGGAGACCTGGGTTCGCTTCCCAGGTCCTCCCTGCATGTAGTTTGCATGTTCTCCCTGTGTCTGCATCCAGGTGCTCTGGTTTCCTCCCACAGTCCAAAGACATGTAGGTTAGGTGCATTGGCAGTCCTAAATTTTCCCTAGTGTGTGGGTGTGTGTGCCCTGCGGTGGGATGGCACCCTGCCCGGGGTTTGTTCCTGCCTTGCACCCTGTGTTGGCTGGGATTGGCTCCAGCAGACCCCCGTGACCCTGCGTTAGGATATAGCGGGTTGGATGATGTATGGATGTGACTAAAAGCAGAAACAGTGCCACAGACATTAGCAGTAGCATGAGCCACTGCAAACGCCTCTGTGGTGAAAAGATAAGTCAGCGATTCATTCAAAGCTTGACATAAGGATTCACTGGAAACAAAGAAGAGTGGAATAAATACATTTGTACCTGCTTTGTTGCTATGAAAACTTTTTTTTTCAAAGGTTAGGTTTTCAGTAAAAAAGTTGTCCTAATTAAATAAAGATTATGATTTTCTTGTTTGAATTATTCATAACCAATCTTCCAGTTACATAAGCACAATCCCACCACTAACATATTTACTTTTTCTCCCATCCATTGTGATGGTCCAGGTCAGCTCCATGCTGTCAAAGTCATAACCAAGAAAAGCCAGACAAATGTGCTCAGTGCTTTATTTAAAACAACCCAAATAATTATTCCAAAAATGCAGTAAATTAATAATAATGCAAAAAATTGTGCAATCAGTGGAGGTTAAAACCATGTTGAAAACAAACATCTATTAAAATCGAGGTTAAAAATCCTAAGACAAAAGGCAATTCTTAAAAATTCAGTCCCAGATATGTCTTTTCTAAAACTGACATCTGCTTTGCTTATTCCGCACAGGACCTTGTAGAAAAGGAGACTCCCAACCAACAAACCCAGCCAACCTTTTTTCTCAGGCTTGGGTCCCTGTTGTCCCATGGGCTCCCTTCTGTTTCCCGCTGCCTCTCCCTGGAGCATCAGGTCACTCCTGCTACTGCATAAAAATGCTGAGCTGGAGCTGCCGTCTTCAGCCATCAAGCACTCATTTGTAAATTTCATCTAATTTTATCATTGATAATACTGACAATAGCAGTGATAATAATAGGAGACAAAAGGGTTTTATTTATCCATCTTACTAACCGAAGGTTGTAAACCAGATATGGACACAGGGTGCTGGGCGCTGGGCACATCGAGGCGCATGCGCACTGCCGCCCACCACAGAGCAAAAAAAGAAACGAGAGGATTCGAAGGTTGTATTACAGTACTGACACCCCAGAGGTCCACGCTGCGCACTAACGCTCTGCAACGCAGGGCGCTGGGCTCACCGGATGTACGGAATCCTCACAGGTCCATGCTGTGACAATGCGCGCGCCTACAACGCGCTTGCGAAAGGAGTCACAGCTCAAACCAAAGAAAACACAGAAACGAGACTACGACCTGTGAACTACACCTGGGGTAAAGCGTGCACGCCAGGTTGTACAGCCGCCCGGACGTGACCGCCCACACCACCGCATATACCTTCCATGATATGTCTTCACGCAGCGGCTTCCCACGAGGCACATATTGCGCTGTGGCGCTCGCCCCACAGTCAGACGCAGCGACTTCCCAGAGTCAGTAGGTGGCCCCCAAACAACACAACCTGTTCAAGCAGTCGGTGTCAGCGAAGGCAACAGACACACGTCTCCACAAAACGAAACCACTTTAGTACAGATATGTGTGATCGCTTTGAAGACCCATATAGATTTTACATAACGGTTAATTTGCACACACACGATGACCAGCTAGACTAGATGTACCAGACTCGGCCGTTTGCTTAGGCTGTACAAATCCAAGCCCATAGCTAACGACACAGCCACAGAGAAAACAAGACCAAAACGATTCATCGCATATTTGAATCACATTACAGTATTACAGTGCGGAATCCACAATGAAAGCGCCCAACTAAATACAAACACAAGACTGTATGGCTACGACCTGTAAACGAGCCCGTATGGATCAAATGAATGAACGAGGGTGCCCACACAAAGAAACCGCTGTAGTCCAAATATGTTTATTTAATTAAATGAAACCTTAACCATGGCTACAACCTGTACACTAAACCTGAGGTACAGCGTGCACGCCAGAGTGTGCAGCCGCCCAAGCGCGACCGCCCACACCACCGCATATGCCACGTTCGTTTAGTAATGTAGCCCTCCATGCCCGAAAGACGCCGCTGTAGTACAAATATGTTTATTTAATTAAATGAAACCTTAACCATGGCTACAACATGTACACTAAACCTGAGGTGCAGTGTGCATGCCAGAGTGTACAGCCGCCCGAGCGCGACCGCCCACACCACCGCATATACCACGTTCGTTTAGTGATGTAGCCCTCCATGCCCAGAACCGCCGCTGTGGCCACTTCAGCACGCGAATCCGGCGCCATCAGCAAACGACTTCTAGCTGACGGCACAGCAAAAGAAAAACAAACACGCGACTGCATGGCTGAAAACAATAAACGAAGGCACCTACAACTGAGTCACAGCTCCAAAAAGAAACCGCTTTAGTCCAAATATGTTTATTTAATTAAATGAACTGTCCCAGGACGCACCCACCCTCCATGATATTTCATCCCTCCAAGTATCAGAGGGAACTGAAAGTGATTGCCATTCTTGGATTTGCGATTCTTTCGAGAATCGGGGGCTTGCTGGTGAGAAGAGATTATTCTGTTGAGTGAGATGTCATGACTCATAGGTATAAAGCTCTTTTTTTTTCTTTAACATTATGCATTCAAATAATCAGATTAGGTCATTTATATTTTTAATTTTCAATACAAAGTAATCTCCAGTACAATCATTTCAAATGTGAGTGTCCTCACAGCTGGCGCAGTGGTAGTGCTGCTGCTTTGCAGTAAGGAGACTGTGGAAGATTGTGGGTTCGCTTCCCGGTTCCTCCCTGTGTGGATAGCGCTTTGAGTACTGAGAAAAGCGCTATATAAATGTAATGAATTATTATTATTATTATTAATGTATTGATAATCCATAATGATGGGTTTTGCCCATGACAAAAATCTGTCTAGGATATTAAACCTGGGGCGGCACGGTGGCACAGTGGTAGCGCTGCTGCCTCGCAGTTAGGAGACCCGGGTTCGCTTCCCGGGTCCTCCCTGCGTGGAGTTTGCATGTTCTCCCCGTGTCTGCGTGGGTTTCCTCCGGGCGCTCCGGATTCTTCCCACAGTCCAAAGACATGCAGGTTAGGTGGATTGGCGATTCTAAATTGGCCCTAGTGTGTGCTTGGTGTGTGTGTGTGTTTGTGTGTGTCCTGTGGTGGGTTGGCACCCTGCCCGGGATTGGTTCCTGCCTTGTGCCCTGTGTTGGCTGGGATTGGCTCCAGCAGACCCCCGTGACCCTGTGTTCGGATTCAGCGGGTTGGAAAATGGATGGATGGATATTAAACCTGGTGATGACATGTACAGTTCAAACAAAGCTCAATGAATGAAGTTCTAAAGCATTAAGCTGACATGCACAGTTTGAACAAAGAGCAACACATGTTTTAAAGCTCGGGTTAACAAGCACAGATCAAACAAGGCTTGATGAATAAGGTTTCAAAATGCTGATTTAACTTGTACAGTTCAAATGCAGAGCATTTTTCGAAGCTTAGGGGTGACACGTGTAGTTCAAATGAACTTCCATGAATGAGGTTTCAAGACACTGAGATGACATGAACAGTTCAAACAAAGCCCAAAGTGTGTTTCAAAGCTTGTAGGTGACATGCACGGTTAAAACGAAGCTCTGTGAATGAGGTTTCAAAACATCAGGGTGACATGCGCAGCGGGTATGCACTGTGGAGCAAACGTTTCAAAACTTGGGAGCGACATGCAGTTTGAGTGAAATGGGAGGCAGGGATTAATAAGATCTGCAAAGTCGACTAAGTATTGATAGACAGAGATAGAACGATTGATTTGTTTTCAATCCTATTTTTTGTAAAAATTGATCTATTTGTACGGAATGATTACAATAAAATTAATCAAATATATATATAAAAAAAGAGATAGGACGAGTCTTTGTACAGCATTGAAATATTCAAAAACATTGTGCTATAAATTGTTGCGAAGTTACCTAACATTTCAAAACAATCCGTCTAGTGATGTTATTGCAAATTAAATTAAAACATATGATATGGCACAGTGACAGGCTGAAACAAAATTCCAGATAATCACTGATTCATGATGATCATTGTGGCTGTGATTTCCATTGTCTGATACTGAGAATCAAAAAACAAAAGTACAAAAAACATATCAAGCGTTTCACTGAAAATGTATTAAAATTAATTTTCACGTTTTTCGAAACACTGATGTAGAAAGATCACTCATTGAAAGGCAAATGTCATACTGAATATATCCATCCATTTTCCAACCCGCTGAATCCGAACACAGCATCACGGGGGTCTGTTGGAGCCAATCCCAGCCAACACAGGGCACAAGGCAGGAACTAAACCCGGGCAGGGTGCCAACCCACCGCAGGCACCCACCGCAGAACACACACAAATACACCCACACACCAAGCACACACTACGGCCAATTTAGAATTGCCAATCCACCTAACCTGCATATCTTTGGACTGTGGGAGGAAACCGGAGCGCCCGGAGGAAACCCACGCAGACACAAGGAGAACATTCAAACTCAACGCAGGGAGGACCCAGGAAATGAACCCAGGTCTCCTAACTGCGAGGCAGCAGCGCTACCACTGCGCCACCGTGCTGCCCCATACTGAATATATATTTAAAAAAAAAACATAACATAAATTATTGTCTAGTATGCTTCAATGTGTGTTTTAATCAGCACCTTCCAAAAATCCAGCATGACAGCATGAACTTTCATTGGTAGGGCACTAGGCAAGCACTTCATTTTCTTGTATTCAACTATTTATTGTTAAGCACTGTTTTCAGGTACCTTTTAGTATAACACAGGGCTCGCTTCACTCTTAACTTAATACAGAATTGCATACACATGACTTGTAAATTACATACACAAACGCCAACACTTATTGTTTTAGGAAATTGGGTCTGAACCTGAGAGGGACAAGATCCTCAGGTGGTTGAGTCCTGTCTGAGGTGGATAGGACTACCTGGAGAAGCTGGCGTAGAAGCAGCTCTGTGATCGCTATGTTACAGACACAACACTTTGAGCACTTCATATGTGTCTCCAGGCTGCTAGAGTCCATCTGCCTGGTTGTATGGTCACCTGAGAGTGTCCCAGGACCAGTGGATAGTGGTCATATGAGTTGCCTCAGAGGCAGAGAGGGACGGGCGAAGGGACGAAGCAGCTAGGAGATGCCAGCAAAGTACTCTCTAAGTGCAGTGTCTGTAAACGGTTATCTGTGAAGAGCATTTTTACTGTCTTACTCCCACACCTTCAGACAGTTGAGCGTATGTAAAAGATATCATGTTTGTGGTTAGTAATATAGTGGTGTGCCTTGGGATGTTTTTGTTTACAAAATTGTGCCACTAAAAAAAAATAGGTTGGGAAACACTGATCTAGACAATAGCACGAGGCTAAATATTTTTGACAAATCTTAATGAATTGACACAAGAAAATAACAGAAATTTTCATGCCTGAAGGAAAGGAGGGCAAAATTTATGTTCAAGGAAATGTAGGTATCCTGATCGTAAAGGATTGTAAGATTTTAGGTTGGAGTTGTCCTGTGGGCGTAGTACAAACAGGTTGGGGGGGTGAATTATGTTTTAAGATGTGGGGATCTATGGATCTTACAATGTGAATTTGCGCCCAGGTGAGGTAGGTCTGGCAAACTTGCATAAGATTGGGAAGACTGGCAGCAAGTGTAGAATAAAATTAGGGTGGGAATGACTCTATGTGTGTGGTAAATGATAAACTGGGATGCCAAACTTGAGGAAAATCAGACATCTAGTGATTGTATGATGTGGATTTATGGAATGCAGTGGAAACGGCCAAGGATTAGACACTCTATTAGCAGACGAAGAATAAGATTTGGTTTGGACTTATGCTATGGATATGTTATAAGACAATAAGACAGACGGAAGTGCACATTATTGGAAGATTACAGAGGTTTTTGGCAAAATGGGAAACTGGGCAAGTTGGCAGAGGATTCAGCAATTAGAGATAGATGTAGTATAGAATTTGGATGCACCTGTTCCTTTCCACATCTATAGGGCAAGTTATGGAAAGAATAAGGGGACAGGGGATGTTGCAAACTGAGGTTTTGAAACACTGTAGCAATGGTAATGCTGACATCAGATTGGGCAGCATGGTGGAAAAGGTATAATACATTTTAGCCTGGATTTGTCCTATGGGTCTGGTACTGGACAGGCCAAGATGTGAAACTGACGCTATGATGTGGACCACAACAGCATGTGGAATGACCATATAGATAGGTAGATGAAAGACACTATATAACAGATAGATTGATAGATGTGAAATTAACTATAAACAGTAATAGATAAGAAGATAAGTACTGCTTAAGTTTGTCCTCCCAAAACTGCACCCTCACCCAAATTTTTTCAGCAGCCATCACTGATGTTTTGATGTTTTAAGGTACGACCTTTAAAATATTTTTGTGGAAAACTACCTTTTCACTTAAGATTTATTTTTGTAACACAGTGCATCTATTGGAGCGACTAGTTCTGTCTAGCCACATGTTCTCCATTTATGTAGCTGGCTGCATCCAGCACGAGTGGACACCTCAGTAACTGTAGGCTAATTCAGTGGGGGGAACACTAACGGAACAGGTGAATTTTGGGTGACTGACTGAGTAAAGTATTTGCATAAAACTTTTGTTTTCTGGTTTAATATTACAGTACAAATTGTAGTGAAATAAAAATGAAAATATTATTTTGAATTTTATAATCAAGTAAAGCCAGAAATATTCTCAGAACATACTCAAGTAAAGTAATGAAGCAGATATAAAACACTGCTCGTGGCTAATGGCTCCAAAGAAAGATATCGATAATTATAACAAAGAAAATGACAGCACCAATCATTATAAACAATAGACTGAATCAGGATATTCCCAAATGTGATTCTAAACAGTAACAAAAATACTTGTAAGATTTATGTGCACAGACCTTTTGGTGGCTCAGAAGGGGAGAAAGGTCACTTTACAGAACAGGATTTGTCACATTTTAATCCTGGACATAAATTAGTTTCTACTATAATTTCTATGGTTTTAATTTCATGGGAAATTTGAAGATTGTTTCCTCTGAAAACTCACTATTTTGACACAGACATTGAGGTAGCCACTGGAATCATTCATTTGGTACCATATCTAACCATTATTTTTTGTGCATCAGACTTCCAGCAAGATATTTTTGTTGTATCATCCCTGAAGTACAATGTAAAATTGTATTTATACATTCTAGTCTTTTACACATTTTATACATTCAAAAAAAAAACCTTAAAAGAATAAGGCAGATGGACTCGATCAAGACCAAAAATATTAGACGAGACCAACTATCATGTCTGGAGATAAGTGCAAATACCCTAAAGTCTAAGATATGTCTGAGACATCAAAAAAGCATGTTGAATCAGGATTCAAGTTAACACTACAATCCTGCCTTCTAGGACAGAAGCCAGCACATAGCTGTCTGGGGCAAGTTGGTTTAAAGTGAGTCTCTTCTGGTCTGGCTTTTGTCGAGCTTTTTGAAGGCCTCAAACTTCTTTCTGTCATAATTGTGTCTCCTCCTTGCAAGAGAATGACAACCTCAAATGACAAAAGAAAACGTACCAACAATAAATAATCAAATTGTATTATTAACCTTATCTAAGAGGAACTAATGAAATAGTGGATAACTGTGCCAGAAATGTTTTTGAAATTATTAGTAGACTGGATTGGATTAAATCATAATCTGATAATCTAACAATAAACCAAAGGTTTACATTGATCAAACTGTAATTCACTTGTTTGACAAAGTGGTGGGTTACACATCTGCAAATGCAATGCAGATATTATCATGTGCCACAGAGCACCTAGTAGCAATCATTTAAAATGTTAATTTGCAACAGATTCTGGTTTTTCAAAGCTTTCTAAAAAGAGAATTTATGGACAGTGTTCTTTCTCTACAACCTTAATTTGTCTGTGCTGCTGTGGGTAAGGATTCTCCTACACCATTTTCAAATACTTTGCTTTTTGAACATCTGGCAACAGTACCTGCTTTTGCTAGCAACTGTACAACCACACTCTCCACTAATGGCCTCCATTTTTTTTGATGCATCCAACCCCTCCCAAATTGCTAGAGTTGTTGAGCCTCCATTTCTGATTTGTTGCTTCATTGTTTCGCCTGAACCTGCTGCATCCAATGGAGGGAGTACTGCTGTGCTGCTGTCGACCTCATTGCCAGAGTGTCGCCAAGAGGTTAAGGCCACCCCACTACTGGCAGAATGTTGCCAGGAGATCACTGTTGCCCCACTGCTGCCAGGTTGTTATCAAGTGGTTGTCTGTACATTGCTGTCTAAGACTCAAGGCTGTCTGACTCTGCTAGAAGACATTAGGATGCTCTCATTACCACTGATGTCTGTGGTACAAAGGTGAGTATTGCCACAATATACTTACTTTTTCTTCTGACTTTGGCAGCCCAGTGTGATGGACAGCCGGGTCCCATGCCCGGCAGGGACGCCCCTGCTGCATCTGTTCCGGGGGAGCAGCCATGGACACTTCAATACCTCCCCCGGGACGTTTGGTGGCAGCCTCCCTGGCGGACGATGATTCCCCAACCTGGTGCATGGCTCCATGGGAGATGGAGTCCTCCACAGCCTGGTTGGGGGCTCAGATGGCCGACAGGGGGAGCTGCATGGAGTCTGCAGCCTGGCTGGTCGAATCTGCAGCCCCACCCGGAAATGCAATTAGGACCAGGTGGTCAAGCACCTGGAATGCTTCCGGGTGGGGTATAAAAAGGGCCAGCCACCACCACTCAGAGAGCCAGGGTTGGGAGGAGGAGGACTACGCTTGTGGAGGAGTGGTGGAAGAAAAGAAAAGAGTGCTGTTATTGTTGTTGTGTGGAATAGAGTGCTTTTGGGACTGTGTATTGCCGGTGGGACACAGGGAAGGCGTGCCCCACAGGCGAAGAAGAAAAATAAAAAGTCAGTGTTTTATACGTGCCTCAGTGTCTTTCTGTGCCGGGTCAGGCACCTATATAGCGCCTTTTCTACACCAGCCATAAAGTGGTCTTCTCACTGTCATGTCATCTCTGATGGGTGGTGGTCTGTCTGCTGTCCAACTGTCTCTATTCAGAGTTGGTCTTTTTATTTTGTTATCACTGCCAAAAGGTGGTCTTCTCAATGTCCAGTCACTCCTGCTAGTAAGTGGCCTACCTGCTGTCCAGTCATCCCCATGTGGAGATGGTCTACTCATCTCATCATCCCTTCCGGGCAATGGACTTTGTCTCAGCCATCCTTTCATGGGAAGGACCTTCTTTTCTGTTATGAACTCTTTGTGTTTATTGTTGGGTTTTCGTTTAATGTGTTTTGTTGGGGTGTCGAGAAGCCATCCCTTAGAGTTGGAAATATGTTATATATCAACTTGTGTTTATATTTATTTTATGTTTTTTTGTAAGTTTTGTTAAATATGTGTTATTTATATCCATCTATTTTTGTCTTTACTGGTGGTATTGTTCATTATTGTGTAATTATGTATTGTCATTTTTAAATGTGCATCCATTCCTTGTATTCTGTGGGTGGAAACCTAAGAGATGGGTTCGCCCTCTACATTTATATTGTGGTAGGCCATAAGCAGCTGTGAGTCGAGGTAATTCTTGGTAGAAAGAACCAGTCAGATCTCATTTTGCTACAAAGATTCTACCAAGAAATGAAAGCCTGGGCAAATCACAACCCGTTTAGCTACCCAGAATTGGCAAGTCACAACCTGTTTCGGCTACCAAGGACTGGCCATTTACAGCTCTTGTCAGCTACCAAGAAGTGGAACCTCCATATATGTATTCGGCAAATCAACTGTGAACTTTTGACAGTCACTTTTGAATTTTGTTTGGGTTGACACACTTAGAACTTTGCATTTATTCTGATAGTAATTTGTATATATTGTTAGAGTCAGATGTGTAGATATCCTTTCTGAGTAAATACAGATAAGGTAAGTAAAATAGGGTAACACTTTTTGAACAAACAATTGAAGTGCAATAGTTTTAATTCACTATATAAAATATATGCATCTTTCTAAAAAAATATTATTCACGCATGTCAGAGTGTGAAGATAAGTCCAAAAACTGTCAGAAAAAGAGGAGACGACCAACCCATCAACAATACTTTAGGAACTGGTTCTGTGAGGAAACGGCCACAGTTTCAGTGGCTGACTGGAAGGCAGCACTGGTGGCATGAGGCTATGGGAAAAACAGAGACCCCAAATAAGACCACCTCCAAGCCACAGTTACACCCCACCTCCATGTTAATACTTGTCTTTTTTTTGTTGTGATTTATAATAATTTCTACGTTATTTATTCACTTATTTTTATCCTCAAATTATAAATTATTTTTTGTTCCATTTTTGTATATATGTTGCTATTGTTCAATTATACGTTTTAACTTTAAATAGTGCATTCATAGTTATGATATGCTAAGTATGTAAATATTTTAGTATATATTATTTACAGATGTCAGTATATATAGCCTGTGAAGTCCTTATTTGTATCAAGGTCTTACTGTACAGAAGTGATTAAGAAGGCTAATAGGATGTTAGTTTACCAGTATATATCACAGTGTGTAGAGTAAAAGCCAAGGCAGCAGTGGATCATAGGTGTTAATTTCAAATAAATTATGCAACAAAAACATGGGTACATAGTTGGAAACTTGTTAAGGGCACTAATGTTAGAATGTTTTTCTTCACACAAAGAATCACAGACACATGAAATGAATTACAAAGTGGTGCAGTGAACAGTAGGATTTTCCGGACCCTCAAATCTTGACTTACAGTCTGTAAGCACAACTTGACCATTTTGTGTTCTTTGCCTGAAAAATCTCAGGGAGCATTATGATCTTTACAGAAAACCATTCCAAAAAAAGTTTCCTGGTAAATCGTAAAACAGAAATCACATTAGATTTCAATGGAAAAAAAAAATCATGCTGGATATCTATACTGATATGGACTGGGTAATGTGTTAGGAACGAAAGGATGTCACATCGTTTAATGGAAATTAAAATTATCAACCTACAGAAAGCTGAATTCAAAGACACCCTGAAAATCAAAGTGAAAAAATTATGTGGCAGGCTAGTCCATTTTGCCGAAATTTCATTGCAGCAACTCAAAATCGTACTCAGTAGTTTGTATGGTCTCCACGTGCTTGTATGCATGGCTGACAACGTCGGGGCATGCTCCTAATGAGACGACAGATGGCGTCCTGGGGGATCTCCTCCCAGATCTGGATCAGGGCATCACTGAGCTTCTGGACAGTCTGAGGTGCAACATGGCGGCGTCGAATGGACCGAAACATAATGTCCCAGAGATGTTCTATTGGATTTAGGTCAGGCGAGCATGGGGGCCAATCAATGGTATCAATTCCTTCATCCTCCATGAACTGCCTGAAAACTCTCGGCACATGAGGCCAGGCATTGTCATGCACCAGGAGGAACCCAGGACCCACTGCACCGGCATAGGGTCTGACAATGGGTTGGGTTTCATCCTAATACCTAATGGCAGTCAAGGTGCCGTTTTTAGCCTGGCCACCATCATGAAGTCCGTTTCTGATTGTTTGGTCAGAGAAATTCACACCAGTGGCCTGCTGGAAGTCGTTTTTTAGGGCCCTGGCAGTGCTCATTTCGTTCCTCCTTGACCAAATGAGCAGATACCGGTCCTACTGATGGGTTAAGAACCTTATACAGCCCTGTCCAAGTCTCCTAGAATAACTGCCTGTCTCCTGGAATCTCCTCCATGCCCTTGAGACTGTGCTAGGAGACATAGCAAACCTTCTGGCAATGGCACATATTGATGTGACATCCTGGATAAGTTGGACTACCTGTGCAACCTCTGTAGGGTCCAGGTATCGCCTCATGCAACCAGTAGTGGCACTGACCATAGCCAAATACAAAACTAGTGAAAAAACAGTCAGAAAAGATGAGGAGGGAAAAATGTTAGTGGCCTCCACCTGTTAAGCCATTCTTGTTTTGGAGGTCATCTCATTGTTGCCCCTCTAGTGCACCTGTTGTTAATTTCATTAACACCAAAGCAGCTGAAACTGATTAACAACCCCCTCTGCTACTTAACTGATCAGATCAATAGCCCAGACATTTCATTGGCTTGATGCTATACTCTGATTAAAAAGTGTTCCTTTAAATTTTTTGAGGAGAAATTATACATACATATATATATGTATACATTCATACATACATTGTATACATTCATTCATACATACATTATATACATTCATTGTATGTACTAAGTTAATAGAAATAATTTGTAAATGGTATAATTATTTACATGTTTATTATTTACAAATAAGTAAACTATATAGATAATGTCTATATTAAATTGCCCTGCTTTGCTTTTTGCAACTACAAGATTTTCAACATTACAAGATTTGTTCCTAATTTAAACAAATTATTACAATGAAATATTATTATGCAATACATGTAACTGTTATAGGACATATTTGTGTTATAGATATGCTAATATTTGAAAACATTTATGCTATGTAGGTACAGTTTATGTTGAGTTTTGTTGTTTTTGCAATATTTATGTACTTAAAGTAATTATGTATGTATAACAATTACTATTATGTTGTACTTGTATAATATATGTAGCTTTTACATGATTATAAACATGACAAGCTCAAGTTTACAAAAGACACACACACACACACACACAAGCATACGATTATAAAGTGAAAATAAATGAATAAATAAACCAGGCCTGGTGTGAGTATTTGTGAATGTGTACCCTGCAATGTACTGGCAGCTTGTCCAGGTGTTGTTTCTGCCTTGTGCTGTGATAGTGCAGGTCAGCTCCACACTACCAGTTCCTTCCAGGAGCCTTTTGAATCCGCCGTACGCGAATGAGCCAGACAGATGAGGACACTCACACAGATCAAGGGATGGTGTAAAAGTGCTCTAGTGCTTTTATTAAAACAACTCAGTTCGAAACAGTATTCAAAAAGTGCAGTGGTTCTAAAATGTCCAATAAATAAATAATTCAATAAAAAGAATGGTGTCCATATGGATGCTACAATCAAGTAAATAAATAGTCCATTAAAACAAGGCTAAAATGTGGCAGGAAACTGTCCTTAAGAAAATTCAGTTTCCAGTGCATCACCTTAAAACAGCTATCTCCCCAGCTTATCCCCAAGCCGGTCCTTGCAGCCGAGGAGACGACACATCGGCAGATCGGCCCACCTTCTGCACCTGCTCCTTGGCTGAGACCCCTGCAGCCTTCTATAACACCCTGAAGGGCACTACGGCAATCTCCTGTTGTCAGGTTCTTGCCCCTTGGGCCCATAGCACCACCCGCAGGACATATCTCTGAGCCTCACTCCCCTGTAGTTGCACTGCCACTCTCCAGCGAGTTGCTCCAACTGAGCAGCTGTTCTACCACTGCAGCTCTCTGGTCACTCAGCTGGAGCAGCCATCAGCCCCCCTGAGCGCCATTAACACGCTCCTCTCGAGGGGCTTCCTCCCGGCTGTCTGTCTTCTCTCTGTCCTGCCCACATGCACCAGTGTTCTGTTGAACCATACAACATATTCAAATGTGCTTCTGCCTATGCACATTATACATTTATTCTAATACAACAGTCAATAAAGTTTCTTAAATAAATAAAATTAATTAAAACAGTCCCTACTGAAAATATCATTTGTCGTCTAAGCCATTAACAGCAAACATATCCAATGCCTCAATCCAATGCATTTCCCATTTTAGTCTCTGTTTTGTTTGTCCAGCATTGTTGTGATTATAAGCCAAACATGATTGGTATGTGCAACCTTAGAAAAAAAAATTGTCTGATGGTGAGTAATACCATAAAAATGTTTTGTTCATTTTGACATTTTTACTTTTAAATTTGTAAATATTTGCATGTGTAGCTTATGTGAATTTCCCCTTGGGCTTAATAAAGTATCTATATATCTATCTATCTATTTCAACTAGGCAGCACAAATCAATAGAACACTGGTTCTCTTTATGATGTTCTTTTATTCTTGCTTTCATGTCTGGACTGTGCAGTTGACATTCCAAAGCGCGCAAAGACTCCAGATCTCTTAGTGGTAGACGCCCCTCTTCAGTATTATCAGTGAAGGTCTGGGAATGGTGTAACCACTGGCTTTGATGATGAACTGGACTAGACTGCCAATACTGATTCTCTGTGCAAGAGAGGACAGAGCAGACTATACTTCCTTAGATGGGTGGCGTCCTTTAACATCTGCAATAAGATGCTGCAGATGTTCTATCAGATGGTTGTGGCGAGCGCTCTCTTCTACGTGGTGGTGTGCTGGGGAAGCAGCATAAAGTATAGGGACGCCTCACGCCTGGACAAACTGGTGAGGAAGGCAGGCTCTATTGTAGGCATGGAGCTGGACAGTTTGACATCTCGCTCAGCAGGCTCTTGTCAATCATGGAGAATCCACTGCATCCACCGAAAAGTATCATCTCCAGACAGAGGAGCAGCTTCAGCGACAGACTGCTGTCACTGTCTTGCTCCACTGACAGACTGAGGAGATTGTTGCTCCCCCACACTATGCGACTCTTCAATTCCACCCGGTGGGGTAAATGTTAACACTGCACAATATTATTGACTGTTATATCTACCTCACACTCTCCACCTTGCATTTTTTAACTTGCACTGCATTTTTAACACTCTTTAATTAATATTGTTTTTATCAGTATGCTGCTACTGGAGTATGTGAATTTCTCCTTGGGAATTAATAAAGTATCTATCTATCTATCTATCTATCTATCTATCTATCTATCTATCTATCTATCTATCTATCTATCTATCTATCTATCTACATTTAGAGTACTGCACCTTTTGAACACTGTTGTCTGTTTTAATAAAATCACTTGCACTTCTCATTATCCCCTTGCTTGGTGTGTCCTCATCTGCCACGCTCATGTTGTTTATGATACTGATGGTGTCGGGTTCAAGAGGCTCCCATTATAGAAAAGGGAATATGGAGCTGACCTGCACTGTCACAACTGCCTCATGAAGCTGGTTTTGTGTGAAGAGTTTACACCTACAACGAATGAATTCATTCGCAGTCTGCACTTTTTTTCATTTTCCATTCTATAACGGTACATGAAACATGAGACGTCAGACATACAAGCTTCTTTTTAGTTTTCAAGGTCTAAAACACCCATGTTCCTTGTTCCATGTAGCTGCATTATATGCATCAGGGTAGTCAAAAGTATTAAAATATTAACAAATATCTATTGTAGCATTTATAAAATTGTTTCAGTACTCATTTTTCATGGTATCGATTCTATAGCCTTTATTACAGATATACTTCCTGTTGATGGCAATTTCAGCAGCGTCTGAGATTTCACCAGCATGCTTAGTTGTCAAAGAGCACAGCTGAAGTGGCATCTGGAAATATATGCAAGAAGGGAACTGAGAACCACAAGATACGTGCTAGAATGTATGCAAGATTTGCTACCTCACAATACCAACTAAAGGGGCTAAAACACCCAATTGAGTCAAACACTTGAAAGACCAACAAAGTCAATGCAAAGAAATTCAAAATTCTTTGTATCTTATTTCTAAATTACATAAACATTAATATGTATAAGCCTGTAAATGCTTTTGTTTGAAGTAGGGATGTGATTTTTGTTTTTATTACAGCTTGAAATCATTTTTGTGGTCAGTTAAATATTTAACGCATTAAGAGAGGAGACTTCTATTATTTTTACCTGTAAGCCAGCTTTATCCTGCACTGTTCATTAAGGTGCAACACTCTTTAACACCAGAGCTCTGTCGCTCCCTCAATTTTTAAACCCTCATTGCAAAGCATTATTTTATTTTACTTTGTTGCATGCAATTTTAAAATTATATTTGATCACATTTACACATTTTGATCACATTTTAAGGTAAGGCACTGTAACTTTTTAGTGTTCAGGTCCATAAACTGTAGCACTACTCCTCAGTGTGATCACATTCTCGTGTTTAAACTTGTTTTCTTTTTATTATTTACAGAAGTTTACTCTTACCTTTTATAAAGGTTTGTAATACTTGAAGTATTTACATGTAATGACTAAAATTTTTATTTGTTTTCATCAATGTAAAAATTTTAATGCATACAATTTATTTAAATATATTTTTTATTGAGTTATATTATATATTTTATTATGTATTAAAAATAATATCAAATTTCAGTATTTCATATTGTATCAAAGTTTGAAATGACATTATCGCTGTTTGTATCATTCCCCTCAATTATTAACATTTGTGTTATTTCTGTATTTGAAGATAAGTAGTTATCATCCATCTATTATTTTAATGCAGTGATGCAATTAAAAGAAAAGTCATTTTGGTCTGACAGAAAGGTATAGCTGAGTATCATCTGCATGCGAGTGAATTATTACTGTTATGTTAATTATAATTAAGGATAATTACAGTTTCCAAACTGAAAACAGAAGAGTTCTGAGGATTGAGCCTGTGGGAAACAATGTCTACGTTCTCAAGATAAAAAAAAACTGAATTCACATTTTTCTGTACAAACTTAAGTTGATTTGGTAAACATGAACTAAACCACAAAAGAAAGTTGCCTGTGAGCACAATGTACTTATTTAACAAAATAGATTGGTCAAAAGTGTTAAAGGTCTAAATCTATTACAGCACTTATTTAATGCAAAGACATTAATATGTCATTTACAACACAAGTTAATGCTGTTTTAGAACTGCAACCAAAACAGACTGGAACTTCTCCAGGAAATATGATTTAATTTTGTTGGATGTTTACTGTGTCAAATTAAGGTAAAGAGTTGGCTACACTTGTAAATATAAGATTTGAACACTGAATATCTGTCAGTTAGTCGGAATAACTTTTTTGTTCAATTATAAAAATCAGATTTTCCTGAATGATTAGCTTTTATTTTTGACATTGTCTACTCCAATCAGGAACATATAAGGGATTCAGAAAAAAGCCAGAGAGGTCATGTGTCTGTCTGCTTCCCTTTAAATCTTAATCTGGCCGAAGACCAGTAATATTCCTCTGACTTCGCCAAGCTCCCAACATTTGCCTCCTCCCCAGGACTGTGATGGTCCAGGTAGGTTAAACCTAAGTCAAATAAATAAATGATCTATTAAAAACAAAGTTAAAATTCCACGGCAGGAAACTGTTCTTAAAATCTCAGTTCCCTGGTGCATCCTTTTAAAACTGAACCTCTGGAAAGGCATCTCCTCTGTTGCAAGGCCCTGTGCAGTTAGTAAGCAGAAGAGACACCTTGCCAACAGGCACAGCCAACCTTCCTTTACAGGCCTGGGTCTGTGCAGTGCACGGTTCCCCAAAGGGCTCCCAATCCGAACCTCGGTTCACTCTGCCATTCTCTGGCTGCCTCTCCCTGGACTTACACAGAAGTGAGCTCTGGGTCACTCCAGCTCCCTAAGCCGCTCAGCCAGAGTGGCTCCCTCCAGCCCCTAAGCATCAGCCTCACTCTTCCCCAAGGTGCTCTCCTTCCGGCTGCCTGCCTCCTCTCTCTCACACCAGCTCTCTCCCATTCTTGCCTTTTTCTCCCATCTTTTAACCTCAATCTCTATTCTTTATTCTTTGTCTGTCTTTCCCCTCCTGCTGTCCTGGCTCCTCTTATCGGGTGCAATTATTTATTTAAAATATTCCCAACACCATTGACCACTCATCACAAGGACTCTTTAAAGGACCGTTTCTGAAGTCACAAAACATTTGTTGTGACTCACTGGAAGAGAGACCATAACCCACGTTCAGCATGCTCAATGCAGCGAATGACATTACCCTCATAGACTTTACTCATATCTGCAGACATTAAACAGAGATTTCTGAACTGGGCCCTCAATCCTTTACTATATACAGAACAGAGACAATTATTTGTGGAATTAAAAAAAATCTTCAACCACTCATACCTTATACTAAAATGCAACACAACATGGAGAACTTTACTAAAATTGAGGGTTGTGTTACTTAAATATTCATGGGGCATTCATGGTTCCAACCAAGCATGAGATTACTACAATTAATTACACAAGCCAATCATACACAAAAAGTGATAATAATCAGAAAGATTATGAAAGTGGCACTAGCATTTTAGTCAACAATGGCCAAGAACTGAATACATAAAAAAACATAAATATTTGCTTTCTTACCTTAACCTATTGTACAAACATAGCTGGACAATGCCTGGTACTTCAGCTAGTTCAGGAAATGGTTGAAACCAGAACTCAAATCCTACCACTACAGCCTACTTAGTTTAAAGCTACTGAATCTACCACTAAGAAAAAGGTTGTTTGTATCCAAAGGGAGACAGGGCAGTGTGAGATTGCCATCATGCTGTCACTGTAGAAAATTTCTAAAAAAAAAACTTTGGTGAAGAAAAAGTTGTGGCTAGGAAATAAGCAATAGAATATGTCTTAGGAAAAGGACACACCATCTTTTGATAACCTTCTTGTCATCCTGATATGAGGTGCATGCTTTAATGTTGCCAGCCACAATGATATGCCCTTACTAGTAAAATACAATAGAAGAGTGAGTATTTCGTTTTACACTTCATCTAAATTCAAGGCTAACTTATTTTATTTGTATAGAATATATTTATATGTCTGTAAAATGTGAATCAGTCCACTGTGTTACCTTTTGAACCAACTCAGGACAAAATAAAAAAAGTGATGATAATATAAATGAAGGATAATATTTCAAACATTTTTTTAAATATGATTAACTGATGACCTACTATATTTTTAATAATATCAGGTCAATAGATAATTCTACTGTAACATCAATTATTTCACAAAAACATCACCTAGGGTTAATGTAAAACACTTTATTAAGATTTGCTTTATTTAAAAATACAAAAACTCTCTTGTATTTGATAGGTGTGTATAACCAAATGTAGGACAACAGAATGAGTTGTTGATATAAGAGCACATAAGCAAATGCACAATCCATGTGTCAGCATATCCACTTTATGACACAACAGAGCAGCAAAGAAATAAAACACCTCTTGCACGTTATCAAGATCAGAATGAGTTCACTCTCTATATCCCTTACCACATTCATCAGGACTTTAAATTATTCACTCCTGCTATCATTTTACTGTTTGCTTTGATGTTGTTGCTAACTTGCCCATTTCCTTTGTCAATTAAAGGGAACATAAAAACACATGTAATGGTTGTAGATAGCCATTATCAATGTGTCAGAACTTTCTTGTTTCAAGACATAAACTTGGCAATTGCTGACACTCTTGGCTGCCTATCATGTGTGATGGGCCATGATAGCATTCTTTCCATGCATTCAGGGGAAAATTCAAATAACTTATCACTATTTGCCCTGCTTTACAAGTAAAGGGTTAGCTTATCATTAAAACCAAGGAAAACATGCTTTCTGCTTATATCTGTACTATGTAGGTTTCTTAACATCATCTACACCAGCAATTCACTCCTTAGTACTCTGCAATGGTGTTATCACCTCTTGCTTCAGCTACTGCAATTGTCATTGTATTTATCTTCCAGCATGAAGTATGTACAGTATTAGACACATCAGATTTTAAAAGCTGCTGGCAGAATCTTTTACAAACAAAACCCTATGACTACATTATTTCTCACTTGACTTCTGTGTCCTACCTTCCTGTTAGATATTAAATAATCCTTAAAACTTTGCTGCTGACTTGCAAAGTTATTTGTTCCAGTTCTCTGCATTACTTGTTGATGATGCTGCTTACAGCTCATTTGCAACTAGGTATCTCATTGTTCTAAAATACTACTATGCAGCTCTACAAAATACTCAGTCAACTTTGAGGCTATGACTCCCTGGACTGCTCTTTCGGGGCATACTTGTGAGAGTGTATCTTAAGGACAAAATTTAGGACAGGGGCATGTCTGATCTACATTGCTTTTTAACACAAGTGCCTTCATTTGTGAGTTTCAGTGGCTCCTGTTTTATTTGCTTTATTTGTTGTTCCTGTTGGAACAAATGACATACATAAGGGGAGTCTGTCAGTTCTGCAAGGTGCCAAGCTGAGGAGCAGAACTGACAAGGTAGTCTGTGCCAGTACCACGCGCCAGTCCTGGTAAGACTGAGGAGATTAGAAGGCTTAATGCATGGCTCAAATCTTGCTGCATGGTAGAAGGGCATAGGTTAATTAATGGGGCATTGGGTCTCCTTTTGGAACATATGGGACCTGTTTTGCCGTGACGGGTTACATCTGAACTGAAGGGGTACCAATGTATTGGGGAGGCATATGAGTAGGTTAGTTGAGGAGTGTTTAAACTAGGGAATGAATGGGGCAGGGAGTTTAGTACAGGCCACATTTAGATCTATACACGAAGGAACAAACAACGGTGTAGAAATAAAAATGTGTAGTAATGTAAATTCTAAGAAAACATTTAAATGTAGAAGGAGTAACACATTAAAATAGCTTGCCTTAATGCTAGAAGTATCAAATATAAGGTTACGTGAGTTGGAGCTGTATGTAGCAGAGCATAATTATGATATTACAGCAATAGCAGAAACCTGGCTAAATAACAAAGATGGGAATGAACATAGAGGGATACACATTTTTTAGGCATTTTTCTGTGGTGTTTACAAGTGAGCAAGTGATAACCTCCCAGAGGTAACAGGGGCTACTAACAAGGTACTGAGGGATTTGGAAATTGTAGAGGGAGAAGTACTCAATACATCCGGTGCCGCCGAGAGTGGCAGCCTTTTCAGAAGCTCCGTGTATGACTGTATGTGTATGTGTACTTTTCTACTTTTATTTATTGATCACTCCTATCACTTTATATTATGTGGATTTGTTCACTGGACACACTTACTTTTACAACATGGGCATGGATTTTTACACGCCGAGACTCGCCAATTCAAGTACTCAACTTCGAGCGCTGAGAACAAATGCCAGTGCCGGTGTGGTTCCCTATTTACCCGACGAGGTAAGAAGGCGGTATCGTGGCAGCAGAGCGGGCACTAAGCTAAAAATGAAGCGGCTTGTGAGAAAGTGGCGTTTTAAGCCTTCGGTGCCTTCTGTGATTCTGGGGAATGTGAACTCAATCTCAAATAAGATCGACGAACTGGCTGCGCTGGTGAAAAATGTCAGAACCTACAAAGAATGCGGTTTGTTGTGTTTTTGCGAAACTTGGCTAACTACCACCATCCCAGATGCTAACGTGGAACTACCCAGCTTTAGCACAGTTAGAGCGGACAGAGATGCAAGTACCTGTGGGAAGCACAAAGGAGGAGGACTAGCTCTCTATGTTAATACACGGTGGTGTAACTCTGGACATGTTAACATCAAAGTCTCCACTTGCTGCAGGGACATTGAACTGTTGGCCGTAAGTTTACGTCCCTATTACTTGCCCAGACAGTTTGGACACGTCATTGTTGTTATTGTATACATTCCTCCTCGGGCGGACGTGGAGTCAGCGAGTGACATCATCCATTCTGCTGTTGCTAAATTACAAACGCAGCACCCTGAGGCGCTTGTGCTAATCGCTGGAGACTTTAACCATGTGACGCTGGACAAAACATTACCTGCATTCTCCCAGTATGTGGACTGTAACACCCGGGGAAATAAGACTATTGATTTACTGTATGCAAACGTTAAAGACGCATACAGCGCCACCCCGCTGCCTGCGCTTGGGAAAGCAGATCATAATCTGGTTCTGCTTCAGCCTCAAAAGTGAGGGTCCTACCTGTAACCACACGATCATTCAGGAAGTGGACCCCAGAGGCTGAGAATACTCTGAGAGAATGCTTTGGAACTACAGACTGGGATATCCTGCAGGGATCTCATAATGAAAACATTGAGGAAGTTGTTGACTGCACTACTGACTACATCAGCTTCTGTATGGACATTGTAGTTCCAGTAAGAACTGTACGCTGCTATGCTAACAACAAGCCATGGATTACAAGTGACATCAAGGGCCTTTTGAACCAGAAGAAAAGGGCTTTTAAAGACGGTGATCAGCATGAGCTCAAGCGCATGCAGAAGGAACTCCAAGTCCAGCTCAGGGCGGTGAAGGAGCAGTACAGGAGAAAGCTGGAGCAGAAGTTGCAGAATAACAGCATAAAGGAAGTGTGGGATGGGATGAAGATCATCACTGGCTGCAGCTCAAAGCGGGGTACCACCATCGAGAGAGACGTGAAGAGAGCAAACCAAATGAACATCTTCTTCAACAGGTTTGACCACCCTAACCCACTCTTACTCTCACCTCGGAGTACTGCACCCTCCACACATCCTTCTGCTGATACCAGCATAGGAGAGACATCCCCACCCACAATTACAGCAGCGCAGGTGAGCAGAGAGCTGAGGAGACTTCGTGCCAGCAAAGCAGCGGGTCCAGATGGAGTATCGCCACGACTGCTGAAGGTCTGTGCATCGGAGCTGGGGGGTCCTCTACAGCGCATCTTCAACCTGAGCCTGGAACAGGGGAGAGTCCCGAGACTTTGGAAAACATCTTGTATCACCCCAGTCCCAAAGGTATCACGTCCTAGTGAGCTGAATGACTTTCGGCCTGTTGCTCTGACATCACATGTGATGAAGACCATGGAGAGGCTGCTGCTTCACCACCTTAGGCCACAGGTTCAACACGCCCTTGACCCTCTGCAGTTTGCATATCAGGAGAAGGTGGGAGCGGAGGATGTCATCATCTATATGCTACACCGATCCCTCTCTCACTTGGACAGAGGCAGTGGTGCTGTAAGAATTATGTTTCTAGACTTCTCTAG
The DNA here is from genome assembly GCF_900747795.2 of Erpetoichthys calabaricus. Taxonomy (NCBI): domain Eukaryota; kingdom Metazoa; phylum Chordata; class Cladistia; order Polypteriformes; family Polypteridae; genus Erpetoichthys; species Erpetoichthys calabaricus. The sequence continues at coordinate 122,039,195 of NC_041406.2, read as the reverse complement.
CGCCTTCAGCACAATCCAACCTCTGCTCCTTAGGGACAAGCTGATAGAGATGGGATTAGATTCATACCTAGTGGCATGGATCGTGGACTATCTTAAAGACAGACCTCAGTATGTGCGTCTTGGGAACTGCACGTCTGACATTGTGGTCAGCAACACAGGAGCGCCACAAGGGACTGTACTTTCTCCGGTCCTGTTCAGCCTATATACATCGGACTTCCAATACAACTCGGAGTCCTGCCACATGCAAAAGTTCGCTGATGACACTGCTATCGTGGGCTGCATCAGGAAGGGTTGGAGGAGGAGTATAGGGACCTAATCAATGACTTTGTTAAATGGTGCGACTCAAACCACCTACAACTGAACACCAGCAAAACCAAGGAGCTGGTGGTGGATTTTAGGAGGCCCAGACCCCTCATAGACCCCGTGATCATCAGAGGTGACTGTGTGCAGATGGTGCAGACCTATAAATATCTGGGAGTGCAGCTGGATGATAAATTAGACTTGACTGCCAATACTGATGCGCTGTGCAAGAAAGGACAGAGCCGACTATACTTCCTTAGAAGGCTGGCGTCCTTCAACATCTGCAATAAGATGCTGCAGATGTTCTATCAGACAGTTGTGGGTGGTGTGCTGGGGAGGCAGCATTAAGAGGAAAGACGCCTCACGCCTGGACAAACTGGTGAGGAAGGCAGGCTCTATTGTTGGCATGGAGCTGGACAGTTTAACATCTGTGGCAGAGCGCAGGGCGCTCAGCAGGCTCCTATCAATTATGGAGAATCCACTCCATCCACTAAATAGTATCATCTCCAGACAGAAGAGCAGCTTCAGCGACAGACTGCTGTCACTGTCCTGCTCCACTGACAGATTGAGGAGATCGTTCCTCCCCCAAACTATACGACTCTTCAGTTCCACCCAGGGGGGTAAACGTTAACATTTAACATTATACAAAGTTATTGTCTGTTTTTCACCAGCATTATTATCATTCTTTAATTTAATATTATTTATTGTATCAGTATGCTGCTGCTGGAGAATGTGAATTTCCCATTGGGATTAATAAAGTATCTATCTATCTATCTATCTATCTATCTATCTATCTATCTATCTATCTATCTATCTATCTATCTATCTATCTATCTACTGCTCATATTAAATAGGCTGAAATCAAACAAATCACCAGGACCAGATAACATTTACCCTCGAGTTCTTAAGGAGGTTAGGGAGTACATATATAAACCCTTGACACATATTTTTGGGAAGTCACTGTGCACTGGAGAGATTCCGAAGGACTACAAAATGGCAAATATCATCCCATTATATGAAAAGGGTGACAGGGCAGATCCAAGCAACTATAGGCCAATAAGCTTAATATGCATCACAGAAAAATTAATGGAAGGAATTATTAAGGATAAGATTGAGCAACACCTGGCAAGGACAGGAATTATTCTGAACAGTCAGCGTGGGTTCAGAAGATGGAGGTCATGTTTTACTAACATGCTGGAATTCTATGAGGAAGCAACAAAAGGATATGATCAAAGTGGAGCATATGATATTTTTATCTTGACTTTCAGAAAGCATTTGATAAGGTGCCACATGAGAGGTTGGGTATCAAATTAAAAGAAGTGAGAGTTCAGGGTGATGTTTTTAGATGGGTGCAGAATTGGCTCAGACAAAGGAAGCAGAGGGTGATGGTGCGAGGAACCTCATCAGAATTAGCCGATGTTAACAGTGGTGTTCCACACAGGTCAGTGCTAGGGCTGCTACTATTTTTAATATATATAAATGATTTAGATAGGAATATAAGTAACAAGCTGGTTAAGTTTGCAGATAATACCAAGATAGGTGGATTAGCATTTGGAATCATTTAAATCATTACAGAAGGACTTGGATAGCATACAGGCTTGGGCAGATTTGTGACAGATGGAATTTAATGTCAGTAAATGTAAAGTATTACACATAGGAAGTAAAAATGCTAGGTTTGAATACACAATGGGCGGTCGGAAAATCAAGAGTACACCTTATGAGAAGGATTTAGGAGTCATAGTGGACTCTAAGCTATCAACTTCCAGACAGTGTTCAGAACCCATTAAGAAGGCAAACAGAATGTTATGTTATATAGCATGATGTGTGGAGTACAAGTCCAAGGAGGTTATGCTCAACCTTTATAATGCACTGGTGAGGCCTCATCTGGAGTACTGTGTCAAGTGTTGGTCTCCAGGCTACAAAAAGGACATAGCAGCACTAGAAAAGGTCCAGAGAAGAGTGACTAGGCTGATTCCAGGACTACAGGGGTTGAATTATGAGGAAACATTAAAAGAGCTGAGCCTATACAGTTTAAGCAAAAGCAGATTAAGAGCCGACATGATTGAAGTGTTTAAAATTATGAAGGGAATTAGTACAGTGGATCGAGACTGTTATTTTAAAATGAGTTCATCAAGAACACATGGACACAGTTGGAAACTTGTTAAGGGTAAATTTCACACAAACAATAGGAAGATTTTCTTCACACAACGAATGACAGACACTTGGAATAAGCTACCAAGTTGTGTGGTAGACAGTAAGACTTTAGGGACTTTCAAAACTCAACTTGATGATTTTTTGGAAGAAGTAAGTGGATAGGACTGGCAAGCTTTGTTGGGCTGAATGACCTGTTCTCATCTAGATTGTTCTTTTTTTTGATATTGTTCAGTCACTCCCCCACTATATGCTATACTAAAATATTTTGATGTACCCTTTTTTAAAACTATGGCACACCTTTGCCTTATTTATATAGAACCTTTTAAAATTCTTATTTAAAAAAAGTTAACTTCCATTCTACTCTACACAGATGCCCATGGTTCATTTTCATCTTTTCTTTGTTTATATCGCACTATTCAGTTTACATAACTGATAATGTTCGGAAACTTTGTTCTGTAAAATGTACTTCAGCACTGTAAGGTGTTAATAGCATCGTATACAATACTACAAACATGATTTGAAACAAAGCATGCTTGTCACAGGTGGTAGATGGACAGTTACTTTTTTTGTTCACACTTTTCATTTGTGCAATGTTTAATCACTTACTGCTTGGCTGTACCCCTGTCTGTTTCACTATCCAACACTAATGAGAATGTTCTGCCTGCCATATTTTCACACAGGTTAGAATTCTTCCATTTGCAAAAGCATACAGTGCATCCATAAAGTATTCACAGCGCATCACTTTTTCCACATTTTGTTATGTTACAGCCTTATTCCAAAATGGATTAAATTCATTTTTTTCCTCAGAATTCTACACACAACACCCCATAATGACAATGTGAAAAAAGTTTACTTGAGGTTTTTGCAAATTTATTAAAAATAAAAAAACTGAGAAATCACATGTACATACTGTAAGTATTCACAGCTTTTGCTCAATACTTTATCGATGCACCTTTGGCAGCAATTACAGCCTCAAGTCTTTTTGAATATGATGCCACAAGCTATGCACACCTATCCTTGGCCAGTTTCGCCCATTCCTCTGTGCAGCACCTCTCAAGCTCCATCAGGTTGGATGAGAAGCGTCGGTGCACAGCCATTTTAAGATCTCTCCAGAGATGTTCAATTGGATTCAAGTCTGGGCTCTGGCTGGGCCACTCAAGGACATTCACAGAGTTGTCCTGAAGCCACTCCTTTGATATCTTGGCTGTGTGCTTAGGGTCGTTGTCCTGCTGAAAGATGAACCGTCGCCCCAGTCTGAGGTCAAGAGCGCTCTGGAGCAGGTTTTCATCCAGGATGTCTCTGTACATTGCTGCAGTCATCTTTCCCTTTATCCTGACTAGTCTCCCAGTTCCTGCCACTGAAAAACATCCCCACAGCATGATGCTGCCACTACCATGCTTCACTGTAGGGATGGTATTGGCCTGGTGATGAGCGGTGCCTGGTTTCCTCCAAACGTGACGCCTGGCATTCACACCAAAGAGTTCAATCTTTGTCTCATCAGACCAGAGAATTTTCTTTCTCATGGTCTGAGAGTCCTTCAGGTGCCTTTTGGCAAACTCCAGGCGGGCTGCCATGTGCCTTTTACTAAGGAGTGGCTTCCGTCTGGCCACTCTACCATACAGGCCTGATTGGTGGATTGCTGCAGAGATGGTTGTCCTTCTTGAAGTTTCTCCTCTCTCCACAGAGGACCTCTGGAGCTCTGACCATTGGGTTCTTGGTCACCTCCCTGACTAAGGACCTTCTCCCCCGATCACTCAGTTTAGATGGCCGGCCTGCTCTAGCAAGAGTCGTGGTGGTTTCAAACTTCTTCCACTTACAGATGATGGAGGCCACTGTGCTCATTGGGACCTTCAAACCAGCAGAAATTTTTCTGTAACCTTCCCCTGATTTGTGCCTCGAGACAATCCTGTCTCAGAGGTCTACAGACAATTCCTTTGACTTCATGCTTGGTTTGTGCTCTGACATTAACTGTCAACTGTGGGACCTTATATAGACAGGTGTGTGCCTTTCCAAATCATGTCCATTCAACTGAATTTACCACAGGTGGACTCCAATTAAGCTGCAGAAACATCTAGAGGATGAACAGGAGAAACAGGATGCATCTGAGCTCAATTTTGAGCTTCATGGCAAAGGCTGTGAATACTTATGTACATGTGCTTTCTCAATTTTTTTATTTTTAATATATTTGCAAAAACCTCAAGTAAACTGTGTAGTGTGTTGTGTGTAGAATTCTGAGGAAAAAAATGAATTTAATCCATTTTAGAATAAGGCTGTAACATAACAAAATGTGGAAAAAGTGATGTGCTGTGAATACTTTCCTGATGCACTGTATAGTGTACTGTAATGCAAATTGTCACAAAAGAGTGTTCAATTAGAAATAATGTTCTATATGGTATTACCCCAAAGTGGGATCTAAGAAATTATGTTTTACAGTGATCAAATGAGATGGTAAAAAGTGCAATCCTGATTTAAGCACACAGACACAATACAGTATGCAACCAAAGTAACAGAAAAGTTCCACTTATTCTAGATGAGCCACCAGAACTTCTAAAGGAACTGAAAGAAGTAATTATTTAGAAACCATACCAAGTATCAACAGCTATCATTAACTTGGTTTTTGTTTGCATTTTATTTTAGGATTGTAGCTCTACGTGTTTCACTAGTGATCGAAAAAATTATAAATTAAACTAGGCATAGTATTATAAAATGTCCATTAGATGGCAGCATATTAGAGGAATGCAAATGAAGGAATCAGTAACTGTGCTAGCTCACTTGTACAGTTATACTGACAGCATGCAGAGAAATCAGTAGTACAGTTACAGAAGAGAACAACATGGGTTTATATATTTAATAATTACAAGGACTAAACATCAAACACCACATTTTGAAACACTTAACAGGTTAACCTTATTTCCATTTTACACAGTAGCCTGTTATGGGTAACCGAGCCCATAGACAGGACAGCATTTTGAATAAAAGCTGTTCAGAAGAAAATCAGTGAGTTGGCTCAGGTCAGGAAAGTGAGATGCACATGATCTAATCATGGAAGTATACAGGCAAAGTTTGACTTACTGGTGTGTCATTGTTAGCAGAAGCAGCGGGAACACTGAGTAATAGTGTACACCTGGTAATAGAGTATTCAGTAAGAAGAGTGAGACTGGAAGGGCTTGATAAATGTTTTAAAAGAAAATATGAGACTTTCCTTCAAACATTATCTGGGAATTATATGAGCAGTGCACATTGGTAGCATCAAGTTGGGTCTCTGGTGACTGGAAGTGGCAACAGGGAGACACAAGCCAGGACAAAAGGTTGTCTGCGTCTGCTGGTAGACTTCTGCTTGGTCTGCAAGATCCGGGAAGGGGTTAGACAAGGAGGAGTCTATTTTAATGGGGCACCGAGGCATGTGTTTTTAGAGAAGTTTCCTGCCAGTGTTTTAACCTCTGATTTTAATGGATATATTTATTTGAATTTAAACCTCCACCTCACCTTTGTTTATATGGGTCATTTATATATGGAACATTTAGAGCACTGCCCTTTTTGTACACTGTTGTTTGACTGTTTTAATAAAAGCTCTTGAGCACTTTTCACCATCCCTTTGCTTCATGTGTGCTTGTCCTCATCTGCCAAGCTCATCTCGGTTACAGTATTGACATTGTCAGGTTCAAGAGGCTCCCACATACCACTAACAAGAACACCAATGCTGAACATGCATCAAGATGTTTGTGTACTATACAATAACGTAATGGCACATCCACAGTAACTTTAATACTCTACCTTGACATTTACACCATGAAATAATGGATGGATGGAAGTAGGCATGTATACTTTCACTGTACTTCAGAGTAAACATGTTTCTTACTCTGAAACCTTAGGTCTATAACACCCAATACTCAGAGATTTGGAAGTATTTTACCATCATTCCACCATAAAATGGAATTAGGAATTAGTAAAAATAAAAAAATTTGGTTGCTGACAGACAGCTGACCAGGAGTAAAAGCTAAGTTGATCCTGTCCAGAAAGCCAGCTGGGACTTAGCTGAGGTAATTCAATTCAGTGTCAGAGCTGCCAAGGAGTGAATGGGGAGCTAACATTCAAATGAAAGGAAGAATCAAGCTAAGGATAAAGCTTTTAATAGCAAAAGCTGTGCCAACAAGTTAGTGAGTGATAAAGACAATGACAAGAAAAGTTTAAACACGAGAACCCTCTACAAGGGTTACATTAAATTGATGATCTATTGGATCTTCTGAAGTTGAGAGCGGTTGCTTTCAGTTTCCATACTCCCTTGTCTTACGTAGGCTATTATACTGTGGCATCTCAGCTGTCTTCCAGCCTCAGCCTCTACATTTTGCAGTCATATCTTTTAACCAGCAGCACTCCCTTGGAACTCAGCATCCAAGTGATGAAGTGATCAGAATATTGCAAACAGTTTCAAAATACAGTAGAACCTCTGGTCACGAACGTTTCCGAACATGTACAAATCGGGTTACGATCAAAAAGTTTGCCAAAATTTTGCATCTGTTCATGACCCTACGCTCTGGTGGCGAACAAAAACATGGCAGCCAGTTTCCCTACGTGGGTTTGTACACGCCAATGATTTTCCATTCTCCACTTCCCATTTTCTTTTGTTTGCATATACAGGGCAAAAGGAGTTACAATGTTAACCAAGTAGAGGCCTCAAGTGCTGGAAGAGGTGGGAAAACTGTTGCTAGTGTGGTTGAATGAGAAGCAAGTTGCAGGGGATAGCGTAAGCGAGGCGATCATATGCGAGAAAGCCAGGAAGATTCATGGCGATTTGCTGAAAAAAAAATCCTTCTTCGAGTGGCGAAGGTGAGGAATTTAAAGCCAGTAGAGGAAGGTTTGAAAAGTTTCGCAAGAAAAGTGGCATTTAGTTTTTTTTCCCTGTGCTTAAAACTCATAAAAAAAACTGTTTACAGTGAGCGGTTCGTAATGGTCAAGCGCGAACGCTTACAATGTTAGTTTTCTCTGTTGTTCATGGTTTTCTCAATGTTATTCAATGTTTTTACATTTAGTTTACTATTACACTGTGCACTCTATGGTATAATTAACTATTTTTGTGCTTAAAAAATCTATATATTTACATACAGTTCATACGGTCTGGAATGGATTAAATGTATTTACATACAATCTTATGGGGAAATTGCATTCGGGTCGCAACCAAATCGGGTCGTGTCCAGAGTTTTGGAACGAATTACGGTCGTGACCAGAGGTACCACTGTACCCAGTTTCTACAAAATAGATTTGGTGCTAAAATGTTTAAAATGTTTCTGTTGAGATTGTCTGGGCTATAATTTATTACGCCTAATTCTTTTGACTGACAACAAAGATAGTTTTACTTGTTAAAAATGTTTATTAACAAAATGGTGGTGGACCACATTGGAAACAACATACTCAAATCAAAAACTGAATTGCCTTTTGCTAGAGGTTAATTAGTTAACAGTGAAATGAAGACCTAAGAGGTTAAAGTTAGTCTCTCAACAACACATAGGTCACTGTTAAGAGTATGCAAAGCAAACATGCACACCAAAGAAAGAACACATGCAACACAGCCTCTCAGCATCGGTTTTAGCCGCTAAATAGTAGTACAGTGCACAGTATAAAGTGTGACTGTCAGTGAAACCTAGAACCTAAAAGATGAGTCAACAGCAAAAACTGCATGTCATTAGGTAAAATAAATATTGCTGCCAAGTCCATAACCAGAAATGCGGATTAAAAAATAGGTCATATATATGCTGGCAAAGAGGTACCCAGCAAAAATAGAAAATTGTCAGGAACTTAGGGGCATGCAACAACAACCACATTGGCCACTAATAGCAGTGTGCATTATGCTCATTACTTCACAGTTCTAACAGACTGATGGTGCATTTCAGTTTATCCTTACTGGAAGAGTCACTTTTGCTTCCATGTATCTTCAGACTGCAACGACCATCTTTAAGATAATTGTCATCTTTCAAATTCCCGTTACATAATGAATCAGTTTCTTCCCAAGTTCCTACTTATTTATACAACTGTAACAAATTACAGTGTTTTAACTAATATTAATAGCTAGAAGGGGAACTTATTTCAATTGCTTTTCTCCTAGATTTTATTCTAGTACTGGTCATTTTGTATAAATAGTTATTTTTCAATTGCTAATTATTGGGTAATACTCTATTATAGATCATACATTCAAAAATGTCATGTTTAAGAAAATCAAACAACCGTCCACCACTAACACAAATAAGTTTATGCAATTTTCACATCGGGCGGCACGGTGGCGCAGTGGGTAGCGCTGCTGCCTCGCAGTTGGGTGATCTGGGGACCTGGGTTCACTTCCCGGGTCCTCCCCGCGTGGAGTTTGCATGTTCTCCCCGTGTCTGCGTGGGTTTCCTCCGGGCGCTCTGGTTTCCTCCCACAGTCCAAAGACATGCAGGTTAGGTGGATTGGCGATTCTAAATTGGCCCTAGTATGTGCTGGGTGTGTTTGTGTGTGTCTTGCGATGGGTTGGCACCCTGCCTGGGATTGTTTCCTGCTTTGTGCCCTGTGTTGGCTGGGATTGGCTACAGCAGACCCCCGTGACCCTGTGTTCGGATTCAGCGGGTTAGACAATGGATGGATGGATGGAATTTTCACATCGAACTAATTGGACTTTTTTGTCTATGTAAGCTATTTTGGCTGCTACAAGCCTATTTGTGCTAAATTTATAAAGTGTAAAGAACTGATAAAAAGCACTTATTTAATGTAGTCTACTAAAACATTAATTGTATTCTATTATTGCTATATTTTTTTAATATAACTCATTGTTACAATAATATTTCATAAATAAATATGTGATAAATGATGCTTGGATGAAGTAAATAAAAATGTGAAATGCTCCAACTTTCATATCAGTTAACGTAGTTACCAAATGCACCATGCATACACTTTCTAACATTTTTATTTGGATGGTTGTTGTCATTTTAAGACAATCTTTACTTGGTTGCAGCCATATTGTTTATGGCTGATATACCTGTTGCTGAATGTGTGGTCAAATTTTGTCATAATGTTCTGCTTATGAAACATGGCAGCATATACCATTTGGCAATAAAAATCAAAGAAACTTGTTAAGAGATATGGGCAATTAAAACAAGTTAGTATTGGCAACTTGGCAATGTTTTTCTGGCAATCAATTCAGGATTGTGTTTCTGATTTCATTTCAGTCTGACACACATTAATCGGCTCAACTTATTTGCCAAACACACCTGAATGTTACACCATGCATACATTTCTCTAATTTTTTTTAGATGGTTGTTGTCATTTTGGGGCGGCACAGTGGCACAGTGGGTAGCGCTGCTGCCTCGCAGTTGGGAGACCTGGGGACCTGGGTTCGCTTCCCGGGTCCTCCTTGCGTGGAGTTTGCATGTTCTCCCCGTGTCTGTGTGGGTTTCCTCCGGGCGCTCCGGTTTCCTTCCAAAGACTTGCAGGTTAGGTGGATTGGCGATTCTAAATTGGCCCTAGTGTGTGCTTGATATGTGTGGATGTGTTTGTGTGTGTCCTGTGGTGGGTTGGCACCCTGCCCGGGATTGGTTCCTGCCTTGTGCCCTGTGTTGGCTGGGACTGGCTCCAGCAGACCCCCATGACCCTGTGTTCGGATTCAGCGGGTTGGAAAATGGATGGATGGATGAATGTTGTCATTTTATGACAATCTTTGTATGGCCACAGCCATATTGTTTATGGCTGAAATGCCCGTTGCAGAAAATATGGTCTATGCAGATGGCAGCATACAAGATCTGGCCATAAAAATCAAAGAAACTTGTTAAGAGATAGGGGCAATTAAAACAAGTAAGTATTGGCAACTTCATTTCAGTCTGATGCATTGATCCTCAACTGTTCTTTGTATTTGTAATCAGCCTACTATAATTCCCTAACCATTTTCTCTATTTTACTCTGGACACCATTAAAGAGAGAGAATTAATAGAGAGAATTAATACTGTCAAGTTGAACATTCTTCCTAAGCTTCTACTTCTATTTCACAACATTCCTATATGCATCAACAAATCATTATTTAAGAAACTAGATTCAATTATAACCTAATTTATCTGGAATATGCTGGCAGGCTGCAATCCAAAAATAATGCACATACATCAACATGTTAAAAGTGCCATCTTCAGCTGTGCCACTTTCATCTTCTAGCGCAGCTAACGCACTCCATCATTTCAAACAAATGCAGCAGTCCATAGTCTTGAAGTCATTAAAAAAATAAAAAGTAACGTACACCCAACCAAAGTTATTATAGTTTTGCCTTTTTATATTAGTTTTTATTTCTATATTTTTTCTGACCTTACTTGGAAATTCAGTTTAGTTTTAGTTTTCCTTCTTTGTGTATTTTTGATTTTAGTTTAGTTTTTATTTTACAAAGACATTTCTATTTTATTTTTATATATAATAGTTTAAGTTTTATTTTTAGTAATTATAGTATGGTTAAAGAGCTACAGTACAATGGAGTTTAGTTTTTGTGTCACAATAAGACAGAACTGTACACTTAACAGGTTTGGATATAATATGAGTTTAATGTTAGTGGAAGCTTACTACACTACATGACACCGTTTACTATTTGTTTTTGTTTTTGTCTGATAAAAAGCATAATCAAAACCAGGTACTGAATATAAACAATTTTACACAATTTTATAATTTTCAAAATATTTTCTATGTCATTTGTGCTGAACAAATCTGTGCTGTTGGCACTTTTTTCTTTTCCTTTTATTGTCCAGAATGGGACAATTTGTAATGAACTTTAGGTTAATTTTAAGGTGTGAGGGTTTTTTTTACTCTAAATGTCTACAGCACACCACATATCCTGCTCCAATGACAATGTACTTATGATGAATGCCTTCAATATTTCATTCAAAAATCTCAAACACTGGGCTTTGTTATTTCTACCAGCCATATTGGTCTCTGATTCTATCTCAGGCACACACAATTTATAGACAGAATTTTGCACATGCAGGCCTGGAAAGATATAAAAAAATAAGAAAGAGATTCTACTGTGTTCTGACAGGCATGGCCATGAAAATCACGGGGGTTAAGGAAGAACAAGGCTCTTAGGCTTGAATGAGTGTGCAGACCCCACCTAGCTGTATTGAGGGAAGCAAAGAAAAACAAGCATGTAGTGTGAAGGTTAGGGGCAGTGAAACTTGAATAGCCCACCATAAGAACAGACAACCCTTAATGATCAGAGCAAGAGTAGGTAATAGGTGTATGGAGGGGCACATAATGACAGAGATAGCATCTGAGATTAACAACAATATATACATTATCTAAACCTGTTTATCCAGAGAAGGATCACAGGAACCTGGAGCCTACCCAAGCAGGTTTGGATGCAAGGCAGGAAAAATCCCTGGTATTCAATATGTATGATATGGCTGATGTTAAGAACAAAAAGAATAGGATATTTCAACTATCTGATTTGAGAGAGAGAGAAACATTGAAAAAATGGGGACATATATTTTAAAACGTAATTCTGCTACTGGATTATTTTCACAATATCAGGTATTTTGTGCTGCGAATATGAACTTTAAAAGATAAATTAATAAATATAGAATAAATACAGAAACACATTAGTATGTTTAGCTTTTCATTACTTGGCAGACTCTCTTCGCCTACCTACCTGTAGTTCATTAGAGACGTTGCCAGCTCAGGAATTTTACAAGGTTTATATCGTTTCGTTGTTAAACAACGTTTTTAAAGCAAAAGTGATTGGTCAGCAACAATATGCTGATCTTGTATGTTGACACTGTCAGTCTCTCGCTCAGTGCCATTTTTTTTTCAAAAATCGGGAGTGGTCTCTGCTACACTTTCTCGTGTACTCAGATATGGGGATGGATATTTGAGGAGTAAACCATAAGACGAGGATTATATTATGTACATTAAAGAACCATCAACAACAAATCAAATGAAATTAATAATATATTGAACAATTATTATAAAAGTAAACTTAAATAAATCGAACTCTGCAGCTACATGAATAAAAAAAAAAATCAAGTATGTGTTCAGGAAAAGTACCACTTCCGGTTAATGGATTTGGCCCAAAAGTTAATACAGATCTACAATTCTGGTGTAACAACCACATGCCGAATTTCATCCATTTATCTAGTTGAATTTTTGAGATATCGTGTTTATACACACACAGACATAATTCTAAATAATGGTATTTTCAGACTCTGGGACTTCTAAAACGTCAAGATTCATCAGAATGTCGAGGTCGAATTTTTTTCATGATTAGTATACTTTCTCTATACTTTGTATACATCGAGTGCAAAGTGGCAGGTGAATTACTGTCAACAAAAAGCAGGCACTTGAGAAATAAACTGAAACGTTACTCACTCATGATTTTTCTGTCCATACGGTAAAGCTTTTGTTGAGCAGCACATTCTGATTTCAGGTGTTAGAATTACATCTTGATATACAACAAGTGCAAAGAAAGGCGGCACGTAAATCGCTTTCTATTCCACAGACTTTACGCGCATATTCAACTCGCTCTGTTACTGCAAATGCTGTGTGAACAACCGGCCTCCTTCACCAGCCGCCATTCACTGTATGAATATGTGCGGGCGGCTCGTGAGGGATGACTTTCAGTTTTAGAGTTACAAGTTATAAGGGTTAAAAACTAACAGCAAGAAAATTAATTCAAAAATGAAAACTAAAATTATGTTTAGTAAATTATTTTATTTCAGTTAGTCTTTCCAGCTACTTTAATAGTTTCGTTTAGTTTTAGTTTTCATTTCAGTTTTGTTAATTATTTTATTTCATTTTACGAAAATGTTTTTTTAATAATAGTTTCAGTTTTGATTTTAGTTTTCATTAACTATAATAACCTTGCACCCAACACTGATGTAAGCTACCAAAACGTGTGTTAAGTTGTGAGTAAGCCATTCCTGACAGGAATAGAGAAAAGAAAGACAAAAGGAAAAAACTAAGAAAGTGTTTGTTATCTTTTAAGTATTGTTGAAGTAATATGCTTGTGTTAACAGTGATTTTATAAGCAATTGCTGAAAAGGAAAGAGGAGATCATGTACACAAAATAACTGAAATAAGATTCCTAAACGTAAAGAGATCAGAATTAAATTGGAAGAATAATAATTATTGTTTTTCACCTTTAATAACAGCTGCAATGAGAAGAATGTCTCAGCAAAATGGATGTTTTCTATGGTAATTCAAAGTGACTGTTCCAGTTACTTTTTGTTTGCTGCACATGCCTGATAATAGCTGGCACACTGACCTATAGTGGGAGAATTGCAGTAGAAAGAAGATTCTGCAAGACTATTGTAAGCCCAGCTAAAGTATTTATGGACTTGTAAGACAAACATACTTTGAAATGCCACTGTGATGAAAAATTAGATGACACATCTTGATCGACTGCTACACAGGTTGCATAATGGTTTTTGTTCCTCTGCTGATTTAAAAATTTGTCATGAATGCATCTCATCACTCTGTAATGGGAATCAGACTGTTTAGTTCCTGTACCAGCCATATCACTTAATGAATAATCTACTTCGGAGACATCTACAAAGCCACCAAAAGAAAGACTCAATCTACAAACCACTGGGTTGGACAAAGACGGCATAGAGAATCAGGAATGATGAGTTAAAGAGGTAAAAGAGGGGCTCAAGGGTAAGAGGTCGTGAATTGTTCTGAGCAAATTATACTTAACTGTGCAACAAAGGGGAATAGAACAACCTACAAGAAAGTTGAGGAGGATAGAAAATATTTGAGTTTTTCACAATCTAAAAATTATGCAATAATGATTTTAATGTTTAGTAGCCTATAGATTTAGAAACAGCTTTTTTATTTAAACTGATCATAGCAATAGATGTGGAAATACTACAGTAGTATCTGCTTTGTGTTATAACAAATAACAATGATTATATGCCAAAGGATGGGCACATTGCCTCACACTGCAAAACATGCTTATGTAAAAGCTAGACAAAATAAAAACTGTAAATGGGAGTTATTTTGCTTTCATTTAGCAAAAAAAAAAATCTGCAAATGGGGTAAACAACATTTACTTGACAAGATTTCTTAAATTAAGCAAAATAATTGTAAATACATATTTTTTGATAAGTCAATAATTCTGACAATATGGAAAACAAGATTTAATGTCATGATATAAATGCTTTTTCACTTGCTTAAATTTCATTTATTGCAGTGCATCCATGTTTGCAAATCTTAGCTGGAGACTTTTATTGTTGTGATGATTAACATGGGGCAATGGTACTCACTATAAGGGCCCAGGGTTATTCTGCTACAACAATGTGACTAATGTAAGACACAAAACAGATAAAGAAAAAGTAATTACCTCTACAGAAGACATAAGGGAGATCTCCACACACCACTGGTGATAGTTTTAACCAAGTTGTCATTCCACTAAGAGTTTGTTAAATGTAACTTTCCATTCAATTGTGTTAGTATTTTGCAATTGAAATTGTTTTCACTACTGTAATATATACAGTATATATATATATATATATATATATATATATATATATATATTTGCAGTTGGAGATCCACAAAGGGAGAAAAAACGAATCACGTATCATAAAATAGTTTTATTCCTGAGCTTTCAACCCCTGTCAGGGGTCTTCATCAGAGGATAATGCTTAGACTTACAAGAAACAAAGGCAATATATAGCAACACATTCAGTGGGGGGTGGGTGGAGGTGACTAAGTCCGTATGATCAAAGGGGGGGGGGGGGGTGTATCATTAAATTAAAGTGCATATGTCCTTCTTAAGTTGGCATATGCTGGGTTTATGTCCAAGTGTCTGTTGATGGCATTTTCATCTGATAGCCAAGACTCGGCCAACTCTCTGGCGCTTTTTGTACTGGCCTTAAATTTTACTTTCACGTTGTCCCAGTTGAATGTGTGTCCTGTCGATTTAGTATGTGCATATATCAAAGATAGTGCGTCCTTTCTTCTGACGGCGTTGCGATGTTCCTGTACACGTGTTGAGATTTTTTTTGACGTTTGTCCTATGTATACAGCTGAGCAAGAATTGCATGGAATACTATAAACTGCGTTTTGTGTTTCGGCTGTCGATTTCTTGTTTTTAGCATTAAACAGGACTATGCGCAGATTGTTGGTGGGTTTATGTGCTATTTTGATGCCCCACTTGGTCAGGGTGCGTGCCGTGCCTTCTGACACATTATGGTGGTACGGGAGTGAATGCCAGGTGGGGTGGGGGTTCTGATTTACGTCGCTTGTATGCTGATTCCTTTGGCGCCTGCTGTGTAGACTCCGATTAATGAATGATTTTGAGTATCCGTTCGAGGTGAAAAGTTGAAACAGATAGCGTCTCTCATTATTTTTTGTTTCCTTGGTATTACAATGAGTGTGGACTCGTTTAAATAGGGTTTTCACGCAGCTCCGTTTATGAGATACCGGGTGATTGCTGGCGTAGTGTAGAATCTTGTCTGCGTGGAATTGTTTACGGTAAACACTTGTGGTCAAGGCGGCGTCACTATTTCTTTTGATGTAAATGTCCAGGAAATTGATGTGTCGATTATTTTCTGATTCGTTTTTTCTCCCTTTGTGGATCTCCAACTGCAAATATGCAAACCGTATCACAGACCTTCTCTTCCATATATATATATATATATATATATATATATACACACATACTTGCTAGAAAAACAAAACAAGAACTAAGCACACCACAGTTCCTGATGAGCATTCTATACTTTTGGGGGGATCAGGCACCTCCTGCTTTGTGGACATGCTCTTAATAGACTATTCCAGTGGTTCTCAATCTGTGGGGCGGGCCCCCCTAGGGGGGTGTGAAGTAACAAAAAGGGGGTGCGAAGATGTGAAAAAAAGAAAACAAGAATTGAAAATATGAAAAATACATCTATTAAAACCAAAACAAATTAACTTAAACTACATTCTGATACTAGAAAAAGAAATATAGAGTTAGATGAATGTCGATAAAAGTTAAGTAGGTATAATAAAAGATGCATCTATGATATATCATTAATTAAAAAAGAACAAATTGGTATTAGTGGGCTCCTTTCAAAAAAACGTTAGGGGGGCACGATTAAAAGTATGAAAACTCGGGTCGCAAATACTTAAAGGTTGAGAAACGCTGGACTATTCATAGGTCACAGTGTCAAGGGGTGGATTGTAGGCAATGGTTTGAAATGTGCAACTGTGATCTGTGAGGTTTATTCTAAATATAATATTTTATGGATAATTGTGACCATTAATAAATATAGCTGAGACCATGTAAATCAGCTTTCAAAGGGAACCTGACAGGGAGATGGACAGAAATAAGTGGAAGATGACTCAAGAAGGCTATTCAAACGTGCTGAAGTGCCGTTTTGTGATGATTGATACATGATTGGGGCCACTGTCTGTTAGATTATCCTGTGAATTAATTCCTTGGGATAGTTCTTTCAGGCAGGGATTTTGGTTGATTAAAGCAGGCCTGACCCATCACATTTCAGGCAGAGGCCATAAAGTGATGACAGCAGGTGCACAGAGCACAGTGATGGGGCTCTTAGAAGAGCACAGTACATAAATACCACAGCTGAAATAGTACAAGGGACGTTCAAAAAGTTTCCACACTTTTTTTTTACCTCTATTTATTAAAAATTTCAAAAACAAATTACATCACTTTTTTACATAGTAACCTTTCTTTTCGATGCAGTTTTCCCAGGGTCATACCAACTTTTTAATGCCATCAGCAAAAAATGTTTTTTGGTTGAACGCGTAGCCAATGATGAACCGCTGCTTTCACACCATCATCACATGAAAATCATCTTCCCCTTAAAGCTTTTTTAAGCGGTCCAAAAAGGTGGAAATCAGATGGTGCTACATTTCGATCCACTCATAGATGACTCTACAAGAGAGAACTTTACCCCCATACTGAGCATAAATGCAGAGATGAATTTGTGCTCCCGGCACACCTTTTGCCCACAAAACGTATATGACAGAATGCTGTTCCTCTTTGGTGCAATTTACAAGTTTTGCAGCCATCTTCATCACAGGGTGACAACTCTTATACTAAACTGCAACGGCAGCCGGCTTACCAGACAGAACTAGTCACATAACACTTTCAGACACGATCAATTACTATTCCTCCCATCTTCACCATTTCCAACAAAAATATAAAAGAGCGGAAACTTTTTGAATATCCTTTGTAGTTACCCATACCTGGTCAGTTTCATAAAAAGCTTACTGAATATGAAAAATGTCTGAGTATTTATAATGAACAGGAACCATCAAGAAGTCAAAAGCTGTCTGCAAAATGCAGCCTTGCACTCCGCCAAACTGGGTGTACATTCATCAGCATTTCCCACTGAAAAACTGGATGATGACTGTACATATTTAGACCAGTGGCATCTCTATATTAGAGGCAAATAGGGCACTGATTCTCTATTTCCCAGCACTGTTGTGCAAAAGTGAAATTAGTAATTGCAGTAGCAAACTCATTATGATAGTTTAACATATTGTTATAACTCATTTGGTCATTATAAGCTTTTTCTTTTTTCATTTTCCATTCTATGTTCAATGCAATTTATTATCTAGAAAAATATTTCTTTTGAAATATATGAAGTTGTCTTTGTACCTTTAATCATGGGCTTGTTTCCAGGTTGTTTGCATGGCCCTTAAACCCTGCAGCGTTCTTGGCATACATTTTCTCATTCATGTGCATGTGCATCTTGAAATTTTCAATTTATGCAACCCATTGGTATATTTATGTAAAAGGTGCATGAAATTGTAAATTTTGCTGTTTTTGGATTAGTTTTTATCATAAACCATGTTAATTCCTTATCTACATTGTAATTTAGCACTTTGCTCGTTGAATAAAAATTTATAAGTATTAATTTTTGTTTCTGCTTTCAGTTTTTGACATTAAGATATCTTTTAATGTTGTACTTTGGTAGTTTATTCTGATTTTGGTAGCCTAATACATTATGAAACACATTGTCATTTCATGACTCCCTTACGTGAGGTTTACTGGAGGCCATTTCTATCCTCAGCTTCCCTCCAACACAACTGTTGAAGCTCCAGTGTTCCACAGCTCTATCCATGAGGCAATAATCTTAACTCTACTATGTCCCCTGCTTGCTAGCCAGCTCTGGCTCACAATACTCATTTGGGGACAGAGGCCACACCAATTGCACACACTTTCCCAAACTTCATGAGCTAACCAAACCCAAGATCCTTCTGGAGATCACTAGTGACAATGTACCCATGCCAATAAAATTTAAATTATAAATTCAGTATTTTTCAAGTCAAAGTTATTTTTTTACAGTCATGGTATATATTAATTCCCCATATAAAACTGTGGTTCTAAAGTGAAACGTATCTTTATAAATTTTTAAAATACTTCAGGGTAAGTTTGCTTTTAGCATTTACAAAAAAAAGCTATCATTTTAAATCAGCAAAATGACCAACTATGAAGATATGGATACATTTAGCATTATTGGTGAACCTCATTTGTACAAAGCAGACTATACTAATAAGGAGATCCAACAGAATGAAGAAAAAAGAGAGAGAGGAGAGATAAACTGGAGAAATTAAAAGAGCAAAATATGCAACTGGAAGATACAGTGATGCAAAAGACAATCGGCAATTGGTGTTGCACATGTAGAAAGTGTGAAGTTATGGTCACTCAGGTAGATTGCCTCTAATGCTGGAAGTGGGATGTGCTGCTTCCACTGCTGGAAAACAGGAGTTCAGCCCACTTAGTTATACGAGCCTGCAGTATGTGCAGTAAACATGGATAATATTTTCAGCTACTGTATCATTAATCACAGAGTTCTGGAGTCAATTTTCAACATTTCTGAATTTAAACTGGAAGAAACCTGAAGGACCAATTGGGCAGCTTTAATTACGGTAAGTTTGCTTATTGCTGTTATTTTTTGCAGCATTAAATGATTACTTAGTGTTGATGCATGAGAGATTTTAAGTGACCGTATGGAGATAACAACCAGGCACACAATTCAAACCCATGACTTTAGATCCATGATGCAGCCCCAGTTGCAATTAATCTACCTTGCTACCCTACATAAGAACTAGTCACATATAAGGTATGCAGTTTGCTATTGAAAGACATTGCTATTGTTATAATTCTATGCTGTACAATTCAGCCCACTTTAGTGGCCGCTGAAGTGAAAGGACTCACCTGAAATATGTTTGGAACTGAAGCTAGCTTCAATAATCAGAGATTTGGAACACATTTTTTTCCATCTTCAGCTCCAATTACTTGTACATGGAGAAATGTACACTACACTGCACTAAGTTGCAATTTCAGTAGGCCTTCTAATCAAGTGCTCACATCCAACATATGCACTATAAGCCATGACGTTAAAGTATTGTGGTTAACATAAGGAAGTCTATGAAAACTGTCATTGCTTTGTTTTCTAAATTTATATTCATATCATGAAAGATAAAGCTGATCAACTTTGTTATTTACATCTAAACACACCCATGAAGGTAACTGTGAGTAGACAAACAAAAAAGGAAATGTATTCTTATCTCAATGAAAAAAGTTCGAAAAATCAGTGATGGAATAATTATTTCTTATTTCCTTTCATTATCACAAGGATGCATTATAAATGCAGAAGACATGTTTTCTTAAATCAAAACATTTTGTAAGTTTAAGCCTTTTTTCATACTTGGACCCGGGTGACCTATTGTAAAATGCAAAAACAGACAGGCTATTTTTAAAATTTAAAAAAAAATGCTTCACTTTATGTGGCAAATTGTGTTATATTAATCATGTTAGGCTTTCAAGTACTGCTTTGGAACAGTTTAATTCATACTTAAACAGTTTGTGTATTTAAAAATAGTAGTCTGTGATTACATTTTGCTGTTAGAATTGGTTTTTCTCAGGTGTCAGTCCTGAGATTGTTAATGTCTTCACTTGACATATTACTGCTGGGTGAAACAGTTCAGAAGCATAATTACATGTTCAATTTGTATATGGATGATACACAGCTATAACTCTCATTTAGACCTAATAATACTTTTATTTTTGCAACTTCAATACCTTATATAGGGTAAAAAAAATGTATGAGCAATAACTATTTATCTATATGTATGCAAAAAATTAAATTCTATAAATTATTGTAAATAAAATAGTCAATAACAAGATGCTGTCAGTTTAAATCAAAGGGCGTGAACATTACTGAATCACACTCGACTAAGCCTTCTTTTCTGACACCAAATTATTATTTAGTACTAGAAATTTAGTATGAGAAATACTGCACTATCCAAAACCTACCTTTTCCACATAAGTAATATAAATAAGTATTTATTTAAGTTATTTTTTGCTACGGAGGATACAGAAAAGTTAACCCACCTATTTCTTATGAATTGTTGTATTTGTTGCTTCTAGTTAATGTACTGTAGAATGTTGCAGGAAAGAATCACTGTTAGCATTAGAAAACATGACCACCATTAAATATTAGGATTCAATGGTTATTCACACACAACAATTTTAACTTACTGCAGAGGTTTGAACTTTAGCATATGCTTATTAAATTATAATCTGGCTTTGGTGAGGGCAACCAGTTGGCCAATGTCACTATAATCAGGAGTTTATATTATCATGCTTTTATTTTGTAAGTAACTTTTGATGTTCCTGTTTTATTCTTTTTTTACCCTGATATACATTATATGCTTTTATGTGTTCAAATACTGTAATGTTTACACTTTAACCATATCACATTTCAGTGTTCTGAGCCTGTACTGAATGAAGATTGATATAGTAGAATAAATTAAACTGAATACTTAGAATGCACAGCTAGGCTGTTGAACTTATTGCTGAGAAGGCTGTGCTACTGTAACTTTTTTTAATATCCATAAGCCTACAGAAAATTGCATTATTGATAAAAATAAAATCATCACACTAAAATGTGTAGTTGTTTATTCTTTCAAAGCAAGAAATATAATAAAAGCTAACATTCATTATAATCTTGTACATGATTATGATGTGCAATGATGGACAATATACTGTACCTATGGACTGTGACATTTTCAAGCACTGAAAAAAGAACTTTTAATGATGACATACTGTATTAAAAAGGAAAGTAAGATAAAATATGCAATGATTTTTTTTTCATAACCAAAGAGCATGTTTCAGCCCATAGTTAGTCATTTTAAAAATATTTCTGATGTAAATATAAGTGACTAAATATGTTAATACAGTATAAAACAAGAAAAAACATCACCATACATTTACTTGCATGATCAAGGAAGCTGAGGTCTATCTGAGTATAATCAGATGCAAGATATGAACCAATTCTAGACTGAATACCCATATATTGCAGTTTAAATTTATGCAAGTACTGTATTAGGCTAATTTACTGATGAAAATCAACATAAAATATAATATTTTAGGATATGGGAGAACTGTGAGTCACATTATGCAGCACTGTGGCAAGATGCTGATACAGTACTTAAAACTATACTTAAATTTGTAAGTATTGCAAAAAACTTCTTTACGTTTGAACAGTGGGGGACTTTCAGAAATTTGCTATTCAGTTTTGAAATGAACTGTTCCTCAAAAACACTGAAAAAACAAAACGTGTCACTTCTTGGACCTTTATTACACATTCTGAATAATTTGTGTTTGTTTTTAGTTTTCATGTATTCACTCTATAGTATGGCAGACTTTGCACGAATAGTTTTTGAACAATTGTTGCACTCTGTTTAATAGTGTAGGTATCCTGCTACTTCACAATAAAAATGAAATTGTCTGAGCAAAAACCTGTCTTATTCTTTCATGTTGTGCTTCTTGTGACTATATTACGTTATCCTGATCAGTAAGAGTTAGGTATTGGTCAAATGGAGAAAACAAAATATAGTTTATTGTCTTTCTGTCGTCTTTTGCCAGCAGTTACAAGATACTGTAGAATAGTGTTATCTCTCATGATCACTCTGTTCAAATTATATATGAAAAAAATTTTGTTGCATTTTAGGGGAGTGTGTGAGGTTAGGAGCATGCACTGATACAGCACATTGCCACACCCATCACATGATGAACCACCTCAGGATCTTTATGTATTCTTATAATATTCACTTCGCTAATCAGAAAAACATGCTAATAAGAGGGTAATAATAAGGATACTAATGAGATTTCCAAAGGTTATTTTTTGATGGCTTTTGATGACAAATTCTCACAAAAGAAACCTTTTTGCAGACTATTCAAATACTTTAAATGGCCATATCTATAAAAACGGATAAAGTTCCACAATTTATAAACAGTGGGATATACATAACATTCAATTTTGAACAGAGTATCATATATGGTGTCTGATATACGTATATGTACATATACATATATGTACAGTATATGTAACTGTGTTGTAAAAGATTGTCAGTGAAGTGTCAGAAAACACAAGTAAGATGAAAAAAAATGCACAAATTTGAGCATTGCAGTCACTCTGCTTCAAAATACAGTATTACAGAATTAACTTTAGTACTTACATGACACCAAGCAAACCAGTGCATCAGAATTAAGCTGCATAGGCAGCAGTGCACTGCTGAGATACTTTGAGGTGGTGTTTGTTTATCATGCAAGGAATTGGATAAAGGAAATACTAAGGAGCATATTTGTACTCATATTTATAAATATTTCATGTGAACAAAGTAAAACTGAATACATCAAGTAAACATCGGTTCTTTTTATAAGATAAATCTTGCCATTGTGCCTTAACATCATCATTCTGAGAAAAGTATTCTCCTTGCTTATATAGTATAATATTACCTGCCTTCTCCCAGTATGTGGACTGTAACACCCGGGGAAATAAGACTATTGATTTACTGTATGCAAACGTTAAAGACGCATACAGCGCCACCCCGCTGCCTGCGCTTGGGAAAGCAGATCATAACCTGGTTCTGCTTCAGCCTCATTACAAACCAAAAGTGAGGGTCCTACCTACAACCACACGATCATTCAGGAAGTGGACCCCGGAGGCTGAGAAGGCTCTGAGAAAATGTTTTGGAACTACAGACTGGGATATCCTGCAGGGATCACATAGTGAGAACATTGAGGAAGTTGTTGACTGCACTACCGACTACATCAACTTCTGTATGGACATTGTAGTTCCAGTAAGAACTGTACGCTGCTATGCTAACAACAAGCCATGGATTACAAGTGACATCAATGGCCTTTTGAACCAGAAGAAAAGGGCTTTTAAAGGCGGTGAGCAGCATGAGCTCAAGCGTGTGCAGAAGGAACTCCGAGTCCAGCTCAGGGCGGCGAAGGAGCAGTACAGGAGAAAGCTGGAGCAGAAGTTGCAGAATAACAGCATGAAGGAAATGTGGGATGGGATGAAGATCATCACTGGCTGCAGCTCGAAGCGGGATACCACCATCGAGAGAGATGTGAAGAGAGCAAACCAAATGAACAACTTCATTAACAGGTTTGACCACCCAAACCCACTCTCACTCTCACCTCGGAGTACTGCACCCTCCACACATCTTTCTGCTGATAACAGCATAGGAGAGACATCCCCACCCATAATTACAACAGCGCAAGTGATCAGAGAGCTGAGGAGACTTCGTGCCAGCAAAGCAGCGGGTCCAGATGGAGTATCGCCACGACTGCTGAAGGTCTGTGCATCGGAGCTGGGGGGTCCTCTACAGCGCATCTTCAACCTGAGCCTGGAACAGGGGAGAGTCCCAAGGCTTTGGAAAACATCTTGCATCACCCCAGTCCCAAAGGTATCATGTCCTAGTGAGCTGAATGACTTCCGGCCTGTTGCTCTGACATCACATGTGATGAAGACCATGGTGAGGCTGCTGCTTCACCACCTGAGGCCACAGGTTCAACACGCCCTCGACCCTCTGCAGTTTGCATATCAGGAGAAGGTGGGAGCGGAGGATGCCATCATCTATATGCTACACCGATCCCTCTCCCATTTGGACAGAGGCAGTGGTGCTGTAAGAATTATGTTTCTAGACTTCTCTAGCGCCTTCAACACAATCCAACCTCTGCTCCTTAGGGACAAGCTGACAGAGATGGGAGTAGATTCATACCTGGTGGCATGGATCGTGGACTATCTTAAAGACAAACCTCAGTATGTGCGTCTTGGGAACTGCAGGTCTGACATTGTGGTCAGCAACACAGGAGCACCACAAGGGACTGTACTTTCTCCGATCCTTTTCAGCCTATATACATCGGACTTCCAACACAACTCGGAGTCCTGCCACATGCAAAAGTTCGCTGATGACACTGCTATCGTGGGCTGCATCAGCAGTGGGCAGGAGGAGGAGTATAGGGACCTAATCAATGACTTTGTTAAATGGTGCGACTCAAACCACCTACACCTGAACACCAGCAAAACCAAGGAGCTGGTGGTGGATTTTAGGAGGCCCAGACCCCTCATGGACCCCGTGATCGTCACAGGTGATTGTGTGCAGAGGGTGCAGACCTATAAATACCTGGGAGTGCAGCTGGATGATAAATTAGACTGGACTGCCAATACTGATGCTCTGTGTAAGAAAGGACAGAGCCGGTTATACTTCCTTAGAAGGCTGGCGTCCTTCAACATCTGCAATAAGATGCTGCAGATGTTCTATCAGACGGTTGTGGCGAGTGCCCTCTTCTACGCGGTGGTGTGCTCGGGAGGCAGCATTAAGAAGAAAGACGCCTCACGCCTGGACAAACTGGTGAGGAAGGCAGGCTCTATTGTTGGCATGGAGCTAGACAGTTTAACATCTGTGGCAGAGCAACGGGCGCTCAGCAGGCTCCTATCAATTATGGAAAATCCACTGCATCCACTAAACAGTGTCATCTCCAGACAGAAGAGCAGCTTCAGCGACAGACTGCTGTCAATGTCCTGCTCCACTGACAGACTGAGAAGATCATTCCTCCCCCAAACTATGCGACTCTTCAATTCCACCCGGGGGTTAACATTATATAAAGTTATTGTCTGTTTTTACTTGCATTATTATCAATCTTTAATTTAATATTGTTTTTTGTATCAGTAAGGTGTTGCTGGAGTATGTGAATTTCCCCTTGGGATTAATAAAGTGTCTGTCTGTCTGTCTGTCTGTCTGTCTGTCTGTCTGTCTGTCTGTCTGTCTATCTATCTATCTATCTATCTATCTATCTATCTATCATGA
The DNA here is from genome assembly GCF_900747795.2 of Erpetoichthys calabaricus. Taxonomy (NCBI): domain Eukaryota; kingdom Metazoa; phylum Chordata; class Cladistia; order Polypteriformes; family Polypteridae; genus Erpetoichthys; species Erpetoichthys calabaricus. Next base: position 122,013,629 of record NC_041406.2, on the reverse strand, counting down.
TTAACTGCCCATTGAGTTGGCACCCATTGCAGGACATGGCAAGACAAATTTATATTTAGAGATAATTCAAAATGTTTAAACATTCAGTATTTCAAAATGCATTTAATGATATATTGAAATGACTTATAAATGTCAAAAAATCTGAAATGTGTTTTCAATTACCTTAAATGTATTTCAGGATATCTTATAAAAAACGACATCAGATATCTGAAATGTACTTTGAGATATCCCAAATGCACTTTCAAATATCCTATAATTACTCTGCACATTTCCCAATATCTTAAAATTACTCTGTAACATTTTAGGATATCTTTATGCAATTCAAGACATCACTTCCTACAAAATTGCATGTGCTTTCAATGGGACTTTTTGCTATTTCATTAAATGCACTTCAGATATCTGTATCTCAAAATGGATATTATTTTAAGATATCTGAAAATGTAATAAAGATATATTAAAATACATTTCAGATATCTTCACATTGACTCACATTTGAGATATCTAAAATATATTTTAAGGTATCTCAAATCAATTTTCTGATATCTTAACATAGGAGTCTACTCTATTCGAGACATTTCAAAGTATATTTCAAAATATCATAAAATCAATTCTGATTTCTGAAAAAACTGAACTTTACAATATCTGAAATTCATTTGGAGATATCTCCAAATATTAATTTTGCTTAGCATACATAAAAACATTGTGTCAGCATTAGGTTATAATTAATGTCAAATCTTAAATATTAGTATTAGAACAGATTAGTGAAGGATGTGGCCATTTTGTCACCAGCAGAAAGTTAGTAAATTAGAGGAGAAAAATCAACAATAAAAGAAGTACATTCAGCGTGTATATAGTTAAAAAGCAATTGGATCAAAGAACAATTCTAAAAACAAAAAAAAACACAACAACAACAGTAACAAAGATCTGGGCCAGAAGTCACACTCATACTGTATACCTATGAAGCAATACATTAGAAACAATGGTATGATAACCCATGAAAGAGTACTTCATGTTGTAAATGTCTTCTTAAATAATGATTTATTTATTATTGAGCACTATATATACTGTATATATATATTTAGAAATGGAGCATAGTTAAACAAAGAAAGACAAGCAATAAACCACAAAATCAAAAAGTAGTATGCAATGCATGCAGAAACACACTTGTATACAGTATATTAACCAAGGGAAAGAACAAGATTTTAGTCAAACACTAAAAATACATTTATTGTTCCTGTTACAGTACCTGTAGGAAAACAAGCAGATCAAAATCTCTTTGTCCTTAATCATCTGATCACCCGCTAAACATTCAATCATTCTAAATCATCCTAAATTAAAGATATAAGGCAATGATTTTCATTGAAAACAATAATAGTCTGGTGCTGGTTCTGTTATTTGTAATGACACATTTATTCTAAAATTACAATTCAATATCAGGACGCATAAGCTTCAAGAAAATGGCAATGACACCAAAAACCAATGCAGGATACAAACAAAAGAAAAATAATGGGAAGGTCTTATTGACATCTAATGACATTTACCTCAATTATTCATGCAACCAACCTGAACCTGAACTAACCATACATCCATCCATTTTCTAACACATGTATCCAGTTCATGTATCTCTATAGTTTTTGCCACAAGGTGGATACCAGCACTGTGAACTGCCTAACCACTACCTCTAACAAGAGTACACTGTTTTAAGGTAAGGAAATTTGAGACTGAGGTGATACTGGAGCAATTTTATCAATCTGAGAGGCATGATAAAATATGTAGCAACATGCTCAGGTTGTTAGTGTCACTTACAACTTTCACATATAAAAGTATGTTATACTTGACCAGAACATTATTAAATTAAGTTCTCTATAGGACATTAGGATCCACCTTTGTTTCAGAGACACACACAACACAGTACAATGTTAAGAGGGAGCATTAAAGCAAAGTGGCAATTTACATAGAGTAAACTTTTTCTGCTTGCTTTGGTAAAGCTATGTAACAATGTTCTCCAACTACCTCTGCAATTTATCACACAAAACATGATAGTAAGAACAGAATCGAACACAGCAAAATTTTTAACCTTTTTGTTTGGTGTCCTTTGTTCCTCACTGAGCTTTGAAAAGTCCTTATTGAACATTCTAGACTTCAGTACGTCCTACATGGCAGTAAATTCAATAAAATTCAGTGAATTTTGTTTGTTTTTCTTTGTGTTCCCTTGTCGTGTAATTTCCACCAAAAACAACTTGGTGATTGCATTCCCCACTTATTTATAACACATTGCAACAATACCCAAAAGCTCATGAAACAATTGCTCAACCAACATTTATCCTACGTTTATTGATAAACATTTTCCCTTTTTTATCTTCAATTACATTTTTAATGAATATTCTGCATTCTACCTTTGGCCATCTGTACCAAAACTATAAGGCATTTAAATAATAAATTATTTACATCATAAAACTTGAGTTTAGGAACTAATACAATATAAATCAATTCCTTCTCACATATGACAAAGGTTTTAGATAAAGCTGCTCCTTCCAAAACAAAGGTAATCAAATTGAAAAAGAAACTCAGCATGGTTTATTATGAGTACATGCTTTACTAAATTCCACACATGTTCAAGTTTGTTTACTGTTCTATGTAGATTTAAAGTATTAAAGTTTGTAAGAAAGCTCACCATAAGGTATACTCTGATTACTAGATCAGATTATTTAATGAAACTATTAATAAATGACAATCTGTATTTACAATAATAGCAAAGACATAACTAACATATCTGATTTAATTCATGTTAATATTACAAACAATGACCTTATTGATTTGTTCACAATTTTATTGTGCCTGTTATGACAGTAAGCACAAAACCTGTTGATAGATAGTAGCAGCAAAGGAAGCTGTCATGCTGAAGAAAAAGACCTTTTGTGCAATGTTTGCAATAGGGACTACAGATACGGCAAGCAGATACTGGCAGGCCAAACAAGGCAGAAGCTTCCACAGTGGCAAAAGTGAAGGCTCATGTGTGGGTGGAGTTTGTTGAAGCTCACAAGGATTTATTTTTAAATAATTTTGAAAGGGTTCTGAGGAAACATTTAGTGATATACAGTGTATGTAGAGTAGGAATTCCTAAACCTGGTGGATATACACGAGAAGGAAGCAGCAGGTTAAAGGATAAGTTCTATATTTTTTAAAATGAAGTTATTTCTTCACAATCACGGTATGCATTAGTTACCACATGACATTGCATTCTAAAGTAAAGCATATTTATAGAATAAAAAAATAACAACTAGCATGCTCTTGTATTTTATAATGGATGAACTTTAGATCCAGGAGATGAAATGAGAATTTTGTCCTAACTATGTGGACAAATTGTCCATCCTTGCACAGATATCCTTGGGTTAATAGGAGTTTTCCAGTCATGCCTACTTGTAGTTTGCTGACTTAGAAAAAATATAGGACTATGTACGATATAGTTTCTTGTGGAAGGTGGTACAAGAGCATGGAATGCCAATGCCACTTCTGCAAATCATTCAGTCTGAATTCACAGAGAGAGAATTTGTATGTGTTTGTATACCTGTAGTTAAATTGAGTCAATTCAAAAGTGGTTGGACTCCATTAAGGGTGCATTTTGTATCTTTTTCTTTTCATGACTTTCATGGACAATATGTCATGGCATAGCTTAAGGTTATAAGTGTATCTCTTTTGTTTGTGGATGATATTGTCTCTTTCTCTTCATATTGTGATTTCCAGCATGCACTGAACTGATGTAACTAGGATGAGAATCAACACCTCCAGATCTGAGGTTTTGGTCCTCTCCTGAAGAAATGTGTCTTGTTTTGTGCAGGTTAGACACGAGCGGCTACCACAAGTAGAGGAATTCAAGTACCTTGGTGTCTTGTTGATGAAGTTAGATAGAGGTGATTGTTAGATTGATCCACAAACCAGTGCAGTGACAGCAGATCTATAGACATGGTGATAACAATAAAGATAAATCTTCCAATTTACCAATCAGTCTATATCCCCATGTTCACCTGTCACATGCTGTGGGTAATGTCCAAAACAATGAAATTGCAAATGCATGCCCAGAAGCACAGAAAATAATATCTCAAGATGAGGCTTGCCTAAAAAGGCAAGGTTAAATAAAACAAGTACTGCATAGGAGTCAGAGCCTTTATCAATTTTGCAGTCACTCTTTCTGGAATCACATACTGGCAGTGCTAAATATACCACTTCAAAACAGTAGATCAGGGTTGAAATGAAAGTGAAGATTACTTAGTTTAGTATAGAACACCCTTTACAGGAAAAGTTCCTCAGGCTGTTCATACTGCTTTTTAATTAGCTGTAGTAATTGGTTTTTATTGGACATTACTAAATCATTTACATTTTCTTTCTCTTCTCTGTATCTGTGGGAGCCTTGAAAAGAATATGTTGTCACAAATGATGGATCTGTTTTTAGCTGTTTTAGTTTTCAGCTGAAATGGTTCCATTTGTTTGCAGAGTGACTCATTTCATAATTTGGCTAACCTAATGAAGTTAAAATCTGACAAAAAACACAATTTGTGCAGATGTGTAAGTAGTTTAAATATATTTTCTTTATATTCATGTTATTCTGTTTGTTTAATATTATGCTGTTTATTTGTAGCGGCACAGTGGCGCAGTGATAGCGCTGCTGCCTCGCAGTAAGGAGACCTGGGTTCGCTTCCCGGGTCCTCCCTACATGGAGTCTGCATGTTCTCCCTGTGTCTGTGTAGGTTTCCTCTGGGTGCTCCGGTTTCCTCCTACAGTCCAAAGACATGCAGGTTAGGTGCATTGGCAATCCTAAATTGTCCCTAGTGTGTGGTTGTGTGTGTGCCCTGTGGTGGGCTGGCACCCTGCCTGGGGTTTGTTCCTGCCTTGCGCCCTGTGTTGGCTGGAATTGGCTCCAGCGGACCCCTGTGACCCTGTGTTCGGATATAGTGGATTGGACGATGACTGACTGACTGCTTATTTGTGTTACTTTTAGTGATATTACATTTGTAATTATATACTGTGGATTTGTGCTGATAAGAATAATTTGAACTTAATTAAGTTTAATAGTGAACACTGGTGCAAAGTATTTCACAGAGCCAATGCTGCTTTACAATTAACAATACTGCTGTCAGTTTAAATGATATATTAAAATTAAAGAGGGGAAGCATGTTCAAAATTAGGTAGTACATGAAAACCGACCACAATTGCTCACAAGGCAGAAATTAGATATTGAGCAAAATTAAGTTAGCTGGCCACAGTCAACTCATAAAAGTGAGTGGGTAACTGCTTGTCTATGATATTATAATTATTATTAAAGAAACAAGAAATTGGCAGTGCAGCATTTCTCTTAACTTAGGTCAATTAATATTGCCATTTGCTTTGAACATAATAAACAAATTAGTTAATTATTTGCAAATTAATATAATGCTCTTCATGCTATTTGCAAAACAGAAAATGCTGACATCCCGCCACATGATAAACAGAAAAATGTGTTTTTACAATATGGCTTCACAGTCATGTGAAGAAAGGAAGCAAGACAGGAAACTAACCAAACTCCACTCAAGGAAGTTGCAAGATACGAATATTACATACTGATAAGATATTACATACTCTTCCTATTTGCCTGTACTTTGACTTTCAACAAAAAGCAGACATACAGTATTTTGCCTAACAGTAATTACTTATCTATTTTGCTGAAAAATAATCTAGACTGTAAGTGTAAATTGCAACACTTTTGCCATCAAAACAAAAAAATGAATCACATCCAATAATAAAATTTTGAGACTGTTCAGAAGGTATAGACTAAATTATTGTTACTTGAAAAGCATATATTTTTTATGTACAGAAAGTTGGCAGGACAGCTGTTCACTGTATGACTGTATTAAAAATGGATGAGTATTGTGCATGTGCCCAGCTAACAGAATGACTAAATAAACAAACTATAATCTGCAGAATTTCCTATAAGACGGAGAGAAATAAATAAATGAATAAGAACTTGATTTGGAAAAATCAGAAACAACACAGCAGAAAATTGAAAAGATAATCACTTAAGAGTAAGGTTAAAATAAAAGAAAAAAAGTCAGAGAGTATGGATCTTTACATAATAATTAGGCAAGGCTAAAATTGATTGGTATTTTTGAAAAGTTGCAAATAAAGTGACAAGTTATAATGATGCAAACAAAAGTACAGTTACACAATTCCTGTTCCCCACACTTAAATACCACTAAGGAGTCAATTAGTATTACTTGTACAAATTATAGAAACAGAGGGATTGACAAAAGATTAAAATAAAATAAAGGTAGTTGAAAAGGACAACTGTCAAGAGAAGTAAGAATATCATGTTGCAATAATGGGAAGGTGAGAAGAACTTAATGTAATGGACTGTATCTCTATACAACCAGTATAATTATTCTGCTAGAATTTCAGAACAAATCAAGAAGAATATCTGAGGACGGAAAAGTGCAGGAAATGAACAGATGAAACAAGGTACAGTCTCAGAATATATCAAAATGTTGGATAAGAGATGATTGTGTATTATACCTGTAATTTGAATGTTATTCATATTGGTCCCAGTTACTGTATTATGGTGTCATTAAGACTTGTTTATTGATAGTGGATATTACTGTACCTAATTACTGTCACTCATTACCATTTTGTCAACTTTAAGTACTAAATAAAAAAGACTACCATCATATTAGTAGTGAAAACATCTTTGGTAACCATGAGTTGTACAGATGAACTCCCTTAAGTGTATACTGAGAAAGTGCCCCACATTCATGACATTTGACCAAACTGACCAAAGAAAAAGTAGGTGTGTTTGTCTGTTTATTTGTGTGCTGGATAAATATATCTCTTGTACTTAATAGAATGGAATGGCCTGCAAATTAAGCTTGATCACCACTCAGTGGGTTGGGTTCTTGGATGAACCCCCAACTCTGCTGACTGGCCTGACTAGACAACTGAAAGTAGCTGACTTTCCCATTCAGGACAATGTTTCCCCAAAAGTTATTAGAGTAGGAGACAATATATATGCATACAGTAAACACAGTATGCAAGTGTGGTAATCACGCTGCCTTTAGGAGGAATGATTTAAAAACGAACATGAAGTTTTTAACAAGTATATCAACCAAACTGTCTCTGCTTACGGATCAATTTTTTTAAAAAACCTGACAATTTAGTAATCTGGTGACTCTGTTTGTACCTTAAAGGAGTGAGGGAAGAAATTATTGGTTTGAGTGAGAATTTTTTAGTGGTTGCCAGTAAGATCTTATTCTGGATTCTAGCTTGCCATCAAAATACCCAGCCACAAATCATTTAAATGTGGAATGATAATTTACTGCTCTTAGGCACAGATAGATAGAAATCTTAACATAGATATCAAAACATCTAATTTCATGCTGTAAACTTCTCACTTTATCCTAGAACGTGACTTAATATCTTAGGTTGCTAATCAACTGTTAGTGTCACACTCTCGTTATTATTTCCTGAGATCCCTAGCTCAAGCACACTAACTGGGTCCAGCAAAAGTAGCCAGAAATTAATTTGATGATTTTATTAATCTGGAATTGATTGTGATATTAAACATTGACACGTCTTCTCTTTAGAATGCCAACTCTCCCTCAGACAAAGGCATCTGCTAGTGCTCCTGGAATTTGTAGATTTTCTTTTTGAATGTATCATCACAAATACTTACTTACTCATGAAATCAGCTGTAGGCGATACAAACTACTACATATCAAAACTATACTACAATTGTGGATTACACAATTTGATAAGCCAAAGTGATCATGCTCAAAGACGCTGAAGCTAAAGTCATTGCAATTTATGTACAAACATGAGAGCAATGAACAGCCAATCCAGAGGAGATTCTGACAGATCAGGGAACTCCATTTCTGATGAAAGTGCTTAACCAACATAATTTATTGGTCAATTTGTTTAATATAACACTTGAAATAATGTTGAAAAAAATTGCAAACAGACAGGCTAGGCTTTAGTCTTCCATTTTACTCTATTTATATATCATGCAATGCTACAAACATACACAGGGTTCTCTTTTGTTCAGCTGTTAAATGGGAGACAAACACAAGAGATGCTCAACTTATATCAAACATGCTAAAGAGCAATGTCAATGGATTAAGGCAGCAAATTTAAGCTAGGAGACAGAGTCATGGTACTACATTGTATTCCCCTCCTTACAAGATTCATTACAATTAAAAGGGAAAAAAGTCCTTAATTAATAATGTGATATTACAGCCAAATATGTACATTAACAAAAAATATATCCTTGAGTGGGGTCTATATTGACATGCCACCTCTCTGCTTCATACTAAATTCATGGGTAGATATGATAGACATTGCCTCATATTTAAATCAATCTCAGGGTCATAGTCTGAGAACAGCTATATTCGGTCATCAAGACAAAATGACCAGAAGTAGACCTGGACTGAAAAAAGAGGTTACAGTTACAGTAACAGTGACAGTTACAGTCACACTCTCTGGTCTAGTCTAATCATTCTGGTGCTCAAGTCAGATGTCACTTGGCAATTTTGAAATATTTCTTTCATCTCAATCAAGTCTCTCAGATTGATATCTATCCAACTTCCAGTGTGGATGAAGTAAAGAGAGCCTTCAAATTGCTATGACAGAACCTACAAAGCAAGAAAAGTAGCATTTAGTTCCCATCAGTGACTGAACCCTTGACTTTGGACTGGCAACTTTTTAAAGCTGGGGGACAGACTGCTACCCCCCTTCAAGTATATAGTGCTGTCTATATAGACAATAATGTTATCTTTTCTGGGACATATGAATAACACCTTTTCCACCTTGCACCCATACTATAGTCACTACACAAAGATGGCCTACCCAATATTCATGTAAAGTGTTAAAAGCAAAGAAAAGCCGAAGATGTCCAGATTGGAGGCCACTGTTAAACCTGTTGGCTGAGGTAAACTTATAAAGCCATAGGGTGATCCTATATACAGCATCCATTTTTTGCTCCTAATATCTTTTCTCATTTACAACGTTCATTTAAATATACATTGTGAATGGAACAATGCTTTTTTTAGCAAAAAGCTTTTGCTTTCAGGAGAGAGATGTTTTTCCTTGGAGTTGAGGCTCTCACTATGATATACTCCATTACTCAGCTAAAGTATTATGTGTGCAGAGAATTCACATTGGCCACACATCATAGAAACCGCAATTGACTATTCAGTAGTCTGGCAATCAGGGAGGTCAGACAGATTCTCTGATAAAGAGAGAGAGACATGCCATCATAAAAATATATGGAGGCTCATCTAACAGTACAAATATCTTTACTTATGTTTTGCAGGATTCTACAATATATATTTCTGTATACCTGTATACTTACTCATACTATAAAAAATGCAAACAACTCCCAACATATCTGAATGGCCAGCATCATTGTAATATTTAAATGAAATGTGTGTTCATTATAGATTATATAAATGTTCAACTCAATCAGACTGCGCACTGAATTGTTTTTGTACACCAGGGAACTAATTTGAAATCAGAACTGATCAAATGGGGGGATAAAGTGTTGGGCAGGCATGTGTCTGGTTTATTATTCACTAGTCATAGGATATAACACTCCTTGAGAACACCATGCATTTTGAGCAGTAAACACACATACTTGTAGATATTAATCTCTTCATGCCTTTTCAAACATTCTTAAACATTTTTGTATCAGCCAAGCTAGACACAAATATATGATTTTCTGTGTATGTCTGCAGAAAATATTTTCTTATGAAAGTACAGAATGTGTGGGTAAAATGTCCATTTTGAGACTATGATATGTACAGTATACACTTCAGATTATTAGTACAAAGCAAAAAATATGCTTTCCTATAACACTCAAAGAGATTCAAAGCTAGGAAAGATAGTATTGGACTGCTGATTTCCACATTTCTGTCTGTCATGAAATATTTGATTTGCTAATGGAACAAACATCTCAAATTTCAGGATTTATCTCATAGCAGGACAAAATTGTCATAAAACTTCAGCCTAGAGCTTGAAATTTCAAATCTCAAACGTTAATAATTTGGTGTCACGGGGTAAAACTAATACGATATTACAAAATGTATTGTTTTTCTTTCCTTTGGGAAATCATATATCAGAACTAGAGATGAGATAATAACAACACATTGTTAAAAAAACACAGGACATAGACACGGCAGATACAGGACTGAAAGAGATGGTAATTGTCTTTAAACACACCTTTTTCATTTAGCATGTTTAAATACAATTGAAACCATTACTAGTCCATACAGTGCAGCTTACTTACGTCTCTGGTTCCTTTTCATTTTGCTGCTTTTGCTGAGGCTGAAGAACGTTATTTACCAGCTCAGTGATCCCACTAAAGGGAAACCACCTGTTTGAATAAGCAAATAATGTGACTAAACAACCAATCAAGCGAAGTCTTTGTGGGCTCAGTGTATTTCATAAAATGTAATTAAGATTTTCAATATCACTGACAGTCAAAAATATTACATCATAAATGAAGCAATCATTGTAATAATAAAAGTCATAAAAACAGGCAGGAAAGCTACAGCCAATGGGAAATGGGGACTGCAATAAGAGGTCAGCCATAAGGATATGGAAGAAGGAAAAATAGAAAGTGATGTACAAACATACACACATAAGTTATGATATAGATATTAGACTCTTTTACAATTAACTAGTCCAAAAAGCAGGTAGCATATTAGATGCATCCAGCCCATATGTGGATGAAGTAGGAAGCTGCAGGAAGCTCTCTTACAAGCCAGTCAGGAAGCAGATGACACACTGGGTGCAGCCTATTAAATCTGAGACACACCTAAAACCAGATAAGCAGTCGGAAGCACGGGGCACACAGCAAAGAGAGAAGTGTCAAAGCCTACTGTACTTATTTATTACTTACTGTGCCGGTTGAGGTTTTGGCTCTTCTTTGGCCCTAAAAAGATAAGTTTGCACAGCTCAGTGCTCAGTGATCCAAAAAAAAGACAACAAAGAAGGAAAAATAAAAGGCAAAATAAAGAAAAACAGTTAAAAGCTAAAATATAGGAGAATAAAATGAATGCCACTTCAATATTTCAGATTGCGGGTTGACAATAGCAGAAATGTGTCTCATACAAAAATAAAAAGCAAAGTAATGTAACTACCTTTAAAAATAATGAAGATGTGAATGGGTTAAAAGTACGGAAGCACTACAGTTAGCAATTTCCACTTCCTTTTCAATTTTTACTATTTTCCAATACATGTTTAAATAAAACTGAATATCTATTACTCAGTGCTATTTTTATTAATGAAACACACATTCAAATGAAATAAATGTAAGATGGTCATCCTCTGTCTATGTAACCAATGACTTTAATTTGTAGAAGCAACAGACACAATACTGAAATCAGACACAGACAGCGCACTAAACTGCAAGACAACCTAGCCCATGTCAACAGCCACTATCCCAAGGCAGAAGAACTGAATAGTCAGAAAACTGAGTCCAAGAAGAAAATTCATACTAACACAAGAAGGGTGTGCACAGTTCACACAAATGGTAACCTAGTTGACAATAAAACCAGGGTCCTGTCACACCCTGGAGCCATTTATTTCCCTCCAGATATTATTCATTCTCAACTCCTCTTATTCTTAAAGTGTTATTTTATTAATTAACACTTAGTACCAAAAATAACAATTGTATGCACTATTATTCTCTTGCCAGCGAAAGTTCTAAAAGACATAGCCAAATTGGTCAGTGACTTACTGATACAAAATAAGAAAAACCTTGCACATTAATAATTTTCTCTAGCGAAAAAACAACGTCTGATGATCACAGGGCTCACTGCCAAAATAACATGTTATGCTTTTAGTTCGGAAGGTTGCTGGTATCAGACAAAGCCGCAAAGTACTCCATCTACACTCCCAAATTTGTGCTAAACTAAAGAAATAGTGTAGGAAAAGAATTTAAGCTGAAGCGTAATTGGCCTTCAATAAAACTATTATAAAAAATACTTTCATAAATGTACACAGAGTAAAAAAAAACAAATACTTCTAACATGTTTTTATTATGGGCGGCACAGTGGCGCTGCTGCCTCGCAGTTAGGAGACCTGGGTTCGCTTCCCGGGTCCTCCCTGTGTGGAGTTTGCATGTTCTCCCCGTGTATGCGTGGGTTTCCTCCGGGTACTCTGGTTTCCTCCCACAGTCCAAAGACATGCAGGTTAGGTGCACTGGCAATCCTAAATTGTCCTTGGTGTGTGTGTGTGTGCGTGCCCTGCGGTGGGCTGGCGCCCTGCCCGGGGTTTGTTTCCTGCCTTGCGCTCTGTGTTGGCTGGGACTGGCTCCGGCGGACCCCCGTGGCCCTGTGGTTGGGATGTAGCGGGTTGGATAATGGATGGATGGATGTTTTTATTATCCTGATGAGTTTTTCCCAGTTGATTCTGGAGTTCATCGGGGGGGGATGTTCTTGCTCCTACTCTGTTCAATGCTTCTATGGACTGGATGGTGGGCAGGGTCGTGGAGTCCAGCGGCTGTGGGGCATCTGTTAGTGAAGAAAGATTCACTGATCTTGACTTTAGAGATTTGATCAGGGCTCCTGAGAGACTGAGCAAGAAGTCTGAATGTCTGGGTTTTCGAGTGTCCTGGATAAAAACTAAGATCTAGGCATTTAATGACCTCTTGGGCACTGCCATTAGTATAGTGTCTGTCTGCGGAGAGAGTGTTGACCTCATCGAGAGGTTTATTTACCTCGAAAGCAACATTCATTTCTCTGGTGACTCTTCCTGCAAAGTCGGTAGACGGATTGGAAGAGCATACGGGGTCATGAGGTCGCTGGAAAGGGGTGTTTGGTGCTCCCGATATCTCAGTAAAAGGGATTAGGTCCTCACAGAGTCTCTTCTGCTCGAAACTAAACAGGTATAATCTTAGAGTCTGTCAGAGCAGGACATGTCATTAAGATCTGGGATGCACCTGGTTGCATTCCTTTTTACAGCCAGAAGTACTGGTATGTCTTTTTTGTAGAGCAGTGACCAGAACTGCACACAATATTCTAGATACAGTCTCACTAGTGCATTATATAGTCTATGCATAAAGTTTTTACAAACATTTTACTTGAGTTTTTAATTGATTATACACATTTAAGGATTGCTTACTCTAGGACAGTGTCTCCCATTTTGTATTTAAAACTGATGTTCATTTTGCCCATGTGTAGCACTTTGCATTTTTTTACATTAAAATACATTTTCCAAGAGTTCTCACATTTCTGAAGCTTGTCTGCTTTTTTTTCTTTTTTAATTCTTTCTGCTGCACACAGTAAGCACTTTCACAAATAAACAGTTTGATAGACAGCTGTCTAGGAGAGGTAAAACCTGATGTTTTTAATTTTCAGCGTCATAAGTGCACATTCCAGTTTTTTCATCTCAAGGAATATTTACCACTGGGAAAGGGAGGTGACACCCTATGATTCCACAGCAAAGACATGTCTCTCTGCTGACAGTCATCAGATTGTGTCAGCATTTCATGTAAATATTATATTTTTTCTAACTCTATGAGGTACTACTGAATCATTATCAAAATCTGCAAGATGTTTAAGCATTCAACATACCGTACATAGATTTTAGTTTAAAGTTTGTGTTTTGTGATTCAAAGTACGGTAATATTACTTTACTGTCATTTTATTAAGTTTAAAACATTTTTTCTATAAATTAAGTAATAAAACATTACACATTTTTGTCTGTATAATTTATTAACAGATTCTTTGTGAACATTCTGACTTACATACTAAATCAGCAGGAATGGAACTCATTCATAACCTGGGGATGTCACGGTGCAGGTCAGCTCCACGCTCTCTCTTCCATTTTGGGAGCCTCTTGAACCCAACACCACCAATAACCATGAATGGGATGAGCCTAGCTAGATAAGGACAAACACACACCAAGCAAGGGGATGTTGAAAAAGTGCTCTAGTGCTTTTATTAAAATAAAAAACAGTCAAACAAAAGAACAGCGTTCAAAAATGAACTGCCCCTTCTATAATAAATAATCCATAAAAACAAATAGCAAGTGGAAGTTAAAAATAAGTCAAATAAATATTCCTTTAAAAACCAAGGTTAAAGCCAACAGTGTAGGAAAGCATCCCTTAAAGTTCATGCCCTAGTGCAGTCCATTAACCTCTGTCTCCCCAGCTCATCCTTTCAGACCTTGCAGCTGAGAAGCCGCCTACCTAACAGACTCAGCTTTCTTTCTCTGCAGTCTACAGGTCCAGGTCCCTGCTGCTTCCATGTCCACACAACAGAGCTCCTAATCTGGACCTAGGCTTGGGTCCTTCCCTCCCATTGACCAAGGAAAGGCGCACCATCCGAGCTTCTGTCACTGACTCCTGCTGCCTTCCCGAACTTACACGCTGTCACACTCCTCCTGTTTGCTCCCACTCCCTTAAGTCGCTCAGCTGGAGCGAACCATCACTGTAACCCCGAATGTCGGCCACATGCTGTCCTCCTGGGCCCCCCTTCTCCTCCTCTTCCTGGCTGTCTACCTCCTCACTCCTCCACTGGCTCTTTCCTGTTTCCTGCTTGCTTCGCACTCTCTACTGTACTTTAACCTCAATTTGTTTCTTGATCTTCCTTTCTTTATTTTCCTTTTTACTCTTGCGCTCCCCTTTTATATGCTGAGGAGCGGTTGCAGGTGCAATCACTTGATTGCCACCCCGGGCTGATATTGAGACAATCAGACCCCTCACATGTCCTGGCAAGGCAATGCATGGACAGCTGACTGCCTTGCACCAACCCAGAGATGAGCCGTCTTCCCAGTAGATTGCTCGCACCTGCTCCACTCCCCAGCGCGAGCGTGTCCAATTATTTATTTATTCAAAAAGGCTACTTTCTGAGCCGTGGACCCACTATACCACAGGGGACTGTCTGTGTATGTATATATGTATACAGGGGTGGGCAAAAGTTGGTTTACAGTTGTTTGTATGGAAAAAGACATGCAGGTTATGATTATTATAACAGCTTTATTAACTCAATAACTTTATTAACTCAAAAAATGTCACAATGGCACAGTGCACTTAGGTACAATCTTGCAAATGCTCAAATTGCAGGTCTTGCGTGCTAAACCTACTTTTGCCCAAATTGATGTATTGCCCATAATTTGAAGAGTCCTCAATATAGCTTTTATAATTGTCCTCTGATTAGAATGGATAGCTTATATAAAACTGGCCTTTGACTGACTTCTTTTGCTCTCTCCATAATAGATTCATTGCATTTATTTGAGAGATGTTGCCGCTGAGGAATTAAGACAAATGTGATGTGAATTATTCCATGAAAATTCAGTTGCTTTAGGGGCCTCAGTTAGCATTCATTGTTTGACGGTATACAGTACATTCTAGCTTCCTAACAACATCATTTTCAGAAGAAAAAAGGGCAGGGTAAAGCGTATGAAAGTCTAACCCTTGCCAATGCCTAAACTTCAGCCTAAAGAAATGTCTTTTTCCAATACTATAAACGTTTGCTGATAGCAAATTTCACAGCATTAACTGACAAAAGCCGGGCAACTCTAATATCTATCTAATATCTGCAAATAGCGTTATCATTAGTGATTATCAGTACTATATCACTGTAATAAAAAAAAAGCAGCTGTCTCACAAATTGTGTTTGCTTCACCTACCTTTAACATCTCTCCTAGTGTGCAGATTTCCTTTTGAGTACTAAGAGCAGGTTAAGTAAAATCTTTACTTTAGCTGATTCATTTGGGTTGAGCTGTGGTGTAAATGTACTTTGAGGCTTGTACCTATCTGGTGAAAAGCAAAGCTTACCATTTTAAATAACGTGCAACATTATTTTTGAAATGGATATCTTTTAAGTCAGAAATAATCTTTTACTGTTTACTTAGCCATGGAGAGAAATGCTCTTAATGTGCTCTGCACGTTTTTCTTTGTGTACCAGTAACAAATTACAGCCAACTAAAAATAAATATCTCACTTAGAAAATAAACCAAACTCAACTACAAAAGGATATCGTATCTAACTTAAAACTAGAAATCTGGATTTATGAAGAACACTCTAAATATTCTTTTGAATCTACTTAACAATTATTAATGTTGTTGTCAAATGAACAAGCTGAAATTTGTTTTAAATTAAGTGAGTGAGCGTCTTGTTGTGTTGGTTCCTGTCTTGTGACAGAAGAAACTCTGGTTCCCTATAGCCTCGTCCTGAAGACAGACAATCAGAAAAATAGATGTATTGAGGTAACATTTTTTTCGCCACCAGGATTAATGTTTTGCTTTATCAGGATCAGCCCTCACAATAGAAATCTTTTCTAAAACATGTGCATTTCAATCTGCTGACTAGAGGGTATTTCCAAATTTAGAGTTGTTTGAGTACTAACAATGCCAACATGACACACAAGAAGTGGAAACAGATGCCATCCTACCTGCCAGAAATAGCTTTCACTTCGCAGATGACAGACAAGTCTGAACATTCAGGGTCAGTTAGATCAAAGCATGCTGTGCCTTTTGTTTCAAAGGAACACAGATGCATTCACTTTCAACCTCATGTCATTTCATTCTTGTATAAGATGGAACAAGGACAAAATTGACTTGATTCAGCTTGAAGTGAAAATTTTTCCACATGAACTCCAAAAACTGAACTTTATATACAGTATGTTTGAGTCAGTTAAGTAGGTTAAACATAGCTTACAAATTGCAGCACATTCAATTAGTTTATTAATGAAGAGGTGTTTGCAATGTCTATGTTCAGCAAACCGTTTCAAATCTTCCTATCACAGAATCCATCTGAACACATTCTTTATAGGTCTAAAAGAAAAATAATCACTCCTTGCCCACATTACTGGTTCCCCCAGTATTCACTTAACTCCTTCCTATAGTGTGCTGCATATTCAATACATTTAATTGCTAGCATATGATGTCAGAAAAATACCCAACCACTGAATGCTTTGGTTTTGAGTAAGTGGTCAGTATTAAACAATGAGGCAATGTTTAAATGCTTTACAGAGGTTAACTACTTGTGAACTGATTAATAATGCATCCTACTTGTTTAAAATATTGACTTGTTTAAAGTAATTTCATTTTAATTTCTGTACTGAATGCATCTGTAAACTGACATTCAATGAAGCCAATAAAATAAAATTGAAATTCCTACTATCTATACAGTTCTAGAATCCAGAAACCTCTTAACTGATTCACCTGTTTAGCGATTCTTATTTATTAAAAAATCAGAGTGAGCAATATCAAAGGGCAATTAGCAGCAATTCCTGATTTTTCTAATGTAAATGGTGCAATTGACTGCTTACATGTTGTGATAAAGGCACCATTACAGAATGAATTTGCTTTTATAAACAGAAAACCCTTTCATTCAATTAATATACAACTATTGTATGATAGTTGTCCTGGGTATGACATTAAACTGCAAACGGCCCTGCGAGCAGTCCTCCAACTTGCAGGGAAATCATGGGGGTTGGTGGCAGGACTGGCACTCCAGGAACTGTATAAAAAAACTTCACGCAGCTCTGAGACAACAGACAGGACTCTTTTCTGCTCTCCATGAGAATAGCTCTGTTGCAGCCATCCACAGGAAGGCTGCTCGCATTACGAAGGTGATGGGGAAAGCCCTCAGGAGTCTCATGCCTGGGAGAGTCAAAACAGTCGGAGAGCCGTTGGGGTCATGCCTGCAGGGCTGTTCTTAGGTTTTTGGGGGCCCTAGGCAAAGGTACCTGTTGGGGCCTTGCTGTTTCTATCCGTATGAATGTATGATAATCATTTTATCCATATGAATGCATAATAATTATTTTATCCGTATAAATGTGTAACAATTAGTGCGGTAAAGCTTATCATTTTATAATTATACTGTATATTATATATACCAGATTTCAGAAGAACATGTCAAAGGAACCTACTGACTAAAGCTAACGCAGCATGTAAATCAAACCTTTAATGTAAAAATACCTTGCGTACTTTCATTTTTGAAAAGTCTTTGATTAATAATAAATAATAATAAGTTATAAATAATAATATTAAGTGTGAATAATCGAGGGAGTCGATGACTCCGTGCTCAACTGATATTAATGCTAAGCCATTATAATCGATCTGATGTGCAGACGCCCTGGCAGGTGAGGAGCATGATCTGCCCTCCCATTGGGGCCCCACCCACTACCCCAGGACCCACTATCACCGTCGATGCTGCCTGTCGTCACTGTTTCCTCTCTGCTCACATGTAACCATACTGATAATTCTCCCACCAAAAATTTGTACTTCTGAAATATGGACCTGTAAGTTGTATTTTGTTACAAGTAAAAAAAAAGCCTGGGCGGGGCCCTTTGGCAGTGGGGGCCCAAGGTGGTCGCCTACTTTGCCTATGCCTAAGAACGGCCCTGATGCCTGTTGGGGATCAGAACTGGGGTGGTTCTGACGCGTCGCCCGCTGCATGACTGCACTAGGGTCCCAATTTGAGGCTGTCCGTCTGGGTAGGCATGTGGAACATCTTTTCATCTTTCTGCTGTCAGAGGAGCTGCGTAAACTCTGTATTTCTGTGGCGGCACTCTCTGAGGTGTGTAGACCTGGGACCCGCCAGATATCTGTAGATGGGTACACCTTTTATTGGTTTGGTCGCTCTGATGGCTGTCATACTCAGAGAGTACCTGTTGCTGTAGTGTATCAGCTCCTTTCGTTGGTGTCCGATGTCACTTCTTTCAATGAGCGTATTATGAGACTCAGATTACAGCACTCTCTGGGTGCCTTGCCTGTTGTCTCAGTGTATGTTCCAACCGCGGTGAGTGATGTCTCGGTGAGACAGACATTTTATTTGCAACTTCGCTCAGTGGGTGATGGGTGCATGCTAGGTGACACTCCTCTGCTCATGGGTGACTTCATGGCAACCACTGGCACTGACAGGGCTGGCTATGGGGATTGTGTCGGTCCCCATGGGTCTGGTGACTGTGGTGAAAGTGGCTCCATGTTCCATGATTTTGCAAAATTCAGGGGCTGCAGATCACTGGATCCTGGTTCCAGAACGCTTAGCTGCTTCACTGGACTCCAGTACTGGTGGTGTGGTGAAGAAGATTGATCACATCCTCGTGGGTACATCAAAGTCTGACCATAGACTTATTGTTGCCACTCTGAAGATCCAGCTTAGGTCCAAAAGGCTACAACCTACTTGAAGAATGAGGCCCTGAGGGTGATCCAGCTCGCAGGATCCTCATTGTTGAGGACCCGAGTGGCTGGACCAGGCCAAGGGAACACCCCATAACACTTGGCTGTGGCAGATAGATGGTCTTTTCCAGAGGGTGGGAATGGACCGCGTGTCTACCTGGGGTGATGCTAACCAGGATCCTGAGCTTTTTTGTCGTGTGGTGGGTACTGCAGCACGCTGTACCAGTGAATGTTCACCACCCTGACCTGACCTGGCTATTGTGTGATGCTCAAATGTGCCTGACTAACATTTTTGTGGGGCTGAACCCATGATTACTTTATTTTATCAAATTTGTAGTGTGGGAAACAGACTTCATGCTGTGTGTGATGACTGACTTCTTGGTAAGTAAACCTAATTGATAAAATTGTAATTTTAAGTTTAGTACATTACAGACAACTTGTATAATCTATACCCACATAAGAGGAGGTATAATTAAAGGCACTCCTACACATGATCAGTGACAGAATGGGCAATTGGTTCATTAAAAAGTAGCTTGGACTCATTGGGTCGCATATTGCTATACAGAAAACACACAAGTTTACTCCATTTTGATGTTTTGTGCTGTATTGCACAAACTTGGCTCTGCCATCTGAGACAGGCCAAAATGAGCTCATGAATGAACCAGACACTCTCCATCAGAACATCAACGCAATGGCAATTTAAAGATGTTAGGATGTTATTCATCAAATGTTATGATAGGAATTTCTGAAGGTTGGTGAAATGTGTTTTCTTGGTTTTTCTCTGTGTTTCTGGTGGGGCCACGCGGATGTTGCTTTTGGGATGAATGTGGGCCCATAATTAGGCCAACACTAGCCTTAGTGTACTTTAGCCTTTTAATTAACTAATAACAATAATTTCTTATGAAAAAACAAAAAGTTTAGTTTTCATGTTTAGCCCTGGAGGACCCCCGTGGCTGCAGGTTTTTATTCCAACTCAATACTCAATCAGTACTTTCTTACTTTTAATTTGATTTCATTGTTTATGTAGCTGGTATGCATTTAATTCTATGAAATTCATAAATATTTGTATTCTTTGCCATAGCTTTAAGGAGCCTACATTTATTTTTTTGTTTTGTTTTTAATTTACCCTTTTCTATAGAGTTTTCTCCATTAATTGTATGCAGATGCTTATGATTAGCAATTGGCAGTGCAGTCACAGGTGCAAACAACATTGAATGCTAAAGGGGAGCAATTACTTCACTGCCATTTTCAGTTGTCTATTCATTAAGGAATGGTTCTTATAAATCAACAGACATGTGAATAGGGCACTGAAGTAACAAAATTTAAGCACTTCAGACTTTTGAGAAAAATGCAAATATTCTAGACGTTCATTGAATAAGAGCATGGTAAAGGAAAACTCACTACACAATTTGGCACAATCACCCTTAGTTTGCAATGGCGTTCTTGAAGTATGCATGTTCTGTATCTCTATCCCACAAATATCCATGACAGAATATATGGTGTGAAAGGCACTATATAGGTGTCCGACCTGACACAGACTGGACACAGAGGCACACATAAAAATAAGACTATTATTTATTGTTCTTCACACATGGGCACATGTCTTCCCCATGTCCCACAGGCATTACACAATCCGAAGCACAGCAAACACCAATACAGATACAAAATCCACCACCACCACCACCACTACCACTACCACTACCACCACTACCACTACCACTACCACTACTACTACTACTACTCCTACTCCTACTCCTACTCCTCCTCCTCCTCCTCCTCCTCCTCCTCCTCCTCCTCCACTTCGTCTTCTCCCTCCTGACTCTGGCTCCCAGAGTAGTGAATGTCAGCTCCTTTTATAGCCCACCCGGAAGTGCTGCAGGTGCTCGTTGACCTACTTCCGGCTGCACCTCTGGGTGTGGCTGCGTTCCCGCCCAGACAGGCTCCTTAGGCCTTGCAGCTCCCCCTGGCGGTGGCCACAGAGCCCAAAAGAAATGAGCTCCGGTGTTCCAAAATATTGGCCCCGATGCAACCCATAGGGGCTGCCACCAAGTGTTGCATAGTGTGCATCCCATGGCTGCTACCCCAGATCCAGTGTCAGTTCTGGTTCAGTTCAGACTAAGACAGGCTGGTATCCTGTTCAGTATTTATTTCTGCTTTGCATGTGATGCTGCACAGATATTGGCTCCCCATAATCTTGAATTACAGAAGGTGTGTTTAGAAAATGTGTTGATCAGGTCTCTGATTACATAATAGAGATGCTTATTTCCAACTTTGAAGTACAAGGGTTGCAGAAAAAGTATGGTTTTTCCACTGTTCATTTTTTTTTTGCTACACCAGAGAATTTTACTTGAAATTTCACTTGCTGACCAAGCAAAGCATAGAAAATTAATGGAAAAAACAAACAGTGCACAAATTAAAGCTCTATGTCTTTCTATGACTCAGCCATTAAGTAGATAGATAGATAGATAGATAGATAGATAGATAGATAGATAGATAGATAGATAGATAGATAGATAGATAGATAGATAGATAGATAGATAGATAGATAGATAGATAGATAGATAGATAGATAGATACTTTATTAATCCCAAGGGGAAATTCACATACTCCAGCAAGAGCATACTGATACAAAAAAAACAATATTAAATTAAAAAGTAATAAAAATGCAGGTAAAAACAGACAATAACTTTGAATAATGTTAGCGTTTACCCCCCGGGTAGAATTGAAGAGTCGTATAGTTTGGGGGAGGAATGATCTCCTCAGTCTGTCAGTGGAGCAGGACACTGTTTAAAGATGCAGTGGATTCTCCATAATTGGTATGAGCCTGCTGAGTACCCGTCGCTCTGCCACAGATGTCAAACTGTCCAGCTCCATGCTTACAATAGAGCCTGCTTTCCTCACCAGTTTGTCCAGGCGTGAGGCGTCCTTCTTCTTAATGCTGTCTCCCCAGCACACCTCCTCGTAGAAGAGGGCGCTCGCCACAACCATCTGATACAACATCTGCAGCATCTTATTGCAGATGTTGAAGGAAGCCAGTCTTCTAAGGAAGTATAGCCGGCTCTGTCCTCTCTTGCACAGAGAATCAGTATTGGCAGTCCAGTCCAATTTGTCATCCAGCTGCACTCCCAGGTATTTATAGGTCTGCACCCTCTGCACACAGTCACCTCTGATGATCACGGGGTCCATGAGGGGTCTGGGCCTCCTAAAATCCACCACCAGCTCCTAGTTTTGCTGGTGTTCAGGTGTAGGTGGTTTGAGTCGCACCATTTAACAAAGTCCTTGATGAGGTTCCTATACTCCTCCTCCTGCCCACTCCTGATGCAGCCCACGATAGCAGTGTCATCAGCGAACTTTTGCACGTGGCAGGACTCCGAGTTGTATTGGAAGTCCGATGTATATAGGCTGAACAGGACCGGAGAAAGTACAGTCCCCTGCGGCGCTCCTGTGTTGCTGACCGCAATGTCAGACCTGCAGTTCCCAAGACACACATACTGAGGTCTGTTTGTAAGATAGTCCATGATCCATGCCACTAGGTATGAATCTACTCCCATCTCTGTCAGCTTGTCCCTAAGGAGCAGAGGTTGGATTGTGTTGAAGGCGCTAGAGAAGTCTAGAAACAATTCTTACAGCACCACTGCCTCTGTCCAAGTGGGAGAGTGATCAGTGTGGCATCACCTACAAGTATCATCACCACAGGCTATAAAAAGTCCTTTAAAACTCTATTAAATATATCCACATACCACATCTGTAATACTTTAACCCAACGTTTCTCAACCTTTAAGTATTTGCGACCCGAGTTTTCATAAAAGTTTTAATCGTGCCCCCCTAATGTTTTTTTGAAAGGAGCCCACTAATGCCAAGTTGTTCTTTTTTAAGTAATGATCCATCTTACTAACCAAAGGTTGTAAACTGGATATGGACGCAGGGCGCTGGGCACATCGAGGCGCACGCGCACTGCCGCCCGCCACAGAGCAAAAAAAGAAACGAGAGGATTCGAAGGTTGTATTACAGTACGGACACCCCAGAGGTCCACGCTGCGTACTAACGCATTGCAACGCAGGGCGCTGGGCGCAGGGCTCACCGGATGTACTGAATCCCCACAGGTCCATGCTGTGACAACGCGCGTGCCTACAACGCGGTTGCGAAAGGAGTCACGGCTCAAACCAACTGTGACAACGCGCGCACCTACAACGTGCTTGCGAAAGGAGTCACGGCTCAAACCAAAGAAAACACAGAAACGAGACTACGACCTGTGAACTACACCTGGGGTAAAGCGTGCACGCCAGGTTGTACAGCCGCCCGGACGCGACCGCCCACGCAACCGCATATACCTTCCATGATATGTCTTCACGCAGCGGTCTTCCCACCGAGGCGCATATTGCACTGCTGCGCTCGCCCCACAGTCAAAGGCAGCGGCTTCCCAGAGTCAGTAGGCAGCCCCCAAACAACACAACCTGTTCAAGCAGTCGGTGTCAGCGAAGGCAACAGACTCACGTCTCCACAAAACAAAACCGCTTTAGTACAGATATGCTTATTGGATTAAATGACATTTCCCCAGACGCACCCGCCCTCCATGATATGTCATCCATCCACATATCAGATGGAACAGAAACTGATTGCCATTCTAGGATTTCCGATTCGCTGGCGAATGGCGGGGTTACTGTATATCAAAGATGCATATTTTATTATACCTACTTAACTTTTATCGACATTTATCTAATTCTATTTATTTTTCTAGTATCAGAATGTAGTTTAAGTTAATTTGTTTTGGTTTCAATAAATGTATTTTTCATATTTTCAATTCTTGTTTTCTTTTTTTCACATCTTCGCGCCCCCCCTTTTTGTTACTTCGCGCCCCCCTAGGGGGGCCAGCCCCACAGATTGAGAACCACTGCTTTAACCCAATGATGGCCAGTCTTTCTGTCCATAAAAAAAAATGAAAACTTAATTTTACAAATATGTGATGCTTATGTGTGAAAATGTTAACAACGCAGGAGA
This sequence comes from Erpetoichthys calabaricus, assembly GCF_900747795.2. NCBI lineage: Eukaryota > Metazoa > Chordata > Cladistia > Polypteriformes > Polypteridae > Erpetoichthys > Erpetoichthys calabaricus. Next base: position 121,989,479 of record NC_041406.2, on the reverse strand, counting down.
CAGTAAAAAATAATCCAGTGTACACACCCATATAATCACTACATTCTGCCTAATTATTCAACCATGCAAAACATAAAGAGATATACAATGAGTACAATAAGTTGAGGCAGCAGCACACAATATTTGCAACACTGACAGCACAAAAATGTACCACTCTCTTGCTGCATTGATGGCATGGGAATTACTCAATGAGATGTCACTTTCTATCTACAGTCTGAATTGAGCTGATATTCATTCGTTATCTACCATTGTCCTATTTGTAGGACAGCGACATATATGCCTATATCTGTCGCAACGAAGCAACCACGTGATCCGGTGTACATTCACAGCAGACTTGAGGTTGTGCGTCACAACACTTCCGTGAAAGCGGCCATGTGCCATATAGCGTGTGGGCGACAGGTTGTGCTTTGTGTCTTTGGAGGCAGCTTCTGACGTTCCCTACCTGTGACGGCGAGTCTGGACATTTTGTGCTAGTTTGCTGGGACGGAGAGATTGACGCAATGTAAGTAAACTATCTAACTCTCCGTATTGCTAACTTGTATTCTAATTGCACTTACATAGACGTTATTCTGCGACATTTCCCACTGTCCTGTGAATAGGACATTGGGATGATTGCATGCATATAGTGCCTATATCTAAAGCACACCTTATTTATCTTTTTTTGCGTAGCGAGACATGGCAAAAAGGTGCATCACCCTAGATGAAGTGTCACAAATTCTGGAAGACTGCGAGGAAAAATTCTCGGAAGCTACTGTCTGTGTGCTACCGCCAAATACCAGTCAATTGTCAGACGAAGATGAAGGGGATGAGGACGTTGCCAATGCAGGAAATGTAACTGTTGCTGATGTTCCGGGAGAGCTAGAAGTCGAAATGGTTGGAGAAGACATGGAAGACGACACATTGTTTGAAAATGAGGGGGATGACGCTGAAACGGAAGAGAATCAACCATCAACAAGTTCTGCACCTCCAACAAAACGGCCAAGGAAGAAGAAATGTCCTGCGCCGTCCTGGACAAAGCAGAAGAAGCCAGTCTTCCCAAAGACATCTGCTCTGAATGGACAGGCCGCCGGTGTTGCAGAAAATAATCTGAGACAAACTTTAGCCCAACATAATCCTCTTTGAGGAGTTCTTTTCGCCAGAGATATATGACCTAATCTGTAAAGAAACAGTTCGCTATTCAACGGATTTTAGGAATGATCATGAATTTCATACATCAACTGAAGAAGTGAAGGTCTTCCTTGGGATTTTGATTATAACTGGATATCATAAAGTCCCGTCAGAAGCAGACTATTGGAGTGATGCAGAAGATCTTGTCGTACCTATTGTCAAGAATGCTATGTCCCGAAACCGATTTCAGAAATTGAAAAGTTATATTCATTTTGTGGACAATTCTACTGCAGACAGCAACATAGGTGACCGATCATTCAAGGTGAAGCCGTTGTTTGAACTCTTGAATGAGAATTTCTGTAAATTTGGCTATTTTACACCCAATATCAGCATTGATGAGATGATCGTGATATATTATGGGAGAAACAGCCTGAAACAATTTATAAAGGGAAAGCCCATCAGATTTGGGTATAAATATTGGGCCATATGCTCCAGCGAAGGATACTGTTACACCTTCACATTGTATTGTGGAAAGGAAACAACTGCAACAGATGTGCCACTTGGTTCTCGCGTTGTCTTGAATGCTGTACAAAATATTGCTGATCCAAGCAGCTATGCTCTGTATTTTGATAACTTTTTTACAAACATGGATCTGCTCTCTCAACTGGCAGATAGAGGATTTCGAGCAACCGCTACCATTAGAGAAAACAGGATCAATAGAACATGTCCAATGAAGTCATCAAAAGAGATGAAAAAATCAGATCGTGGTGCCAGCGAGTACGTCTATGACAGAACGTCAGAGGTACTTCTCGTGCGTTGGCACGACAATAACATTGTAACAGTTGCCACTAATCATGATTCTATTGAGCCGCTTCATGATGTCAAGCGACGTGTAAAAGGCCAGAAAGAAAAGAGCACGGTGAAAATGCCTAACTTGATATATAATTACAATGCGTACATGGGCGGTGTTGACCATCATGACTGGCTTGTTTCAAAATACTGTGTTTCTATACGTGGAAAGAAATGGTACTGGCCCCTGTTTACTCGCTGCATTGACATGGCAATAGTGAATGCGTGGATTCTGCACAAAAGTATCCATGGGGGAAATGCCATATCATTGAAGGATTTCAGACGAGCAATTGCCATAGTTTATTTGAAGACCACTGTCCAACGCAAGCATGCAGGAAGACCCAGGGTGCCCAGACTACCAACAGGAGCTGACATGATGCAATACGATGGCGTGGGACATTTTTTGATGCAGAGGGATAAACAACGTCGCTGTCAGCGTGAAGGATACAAAGGCAAGCCTAAAACATATTGCAACAAGTGCAATACAACACTTTGCCGTACTTGCTTTCAGCCATTTCATGATAAGTAGTGTTGGCATTTGGACTATGATTCCTCTTATGTTTGGTAACTTTCTTGTAAGGTCATAATTGTGAGCAATAAATGTATATGTTCTCATATTGTACATAGAGCTTCTGTTATGTGAAGTCATCCCAGTGTCCTATTTAGAGGACAGGCTGTATCTACATAAGTAAACAAAAAGAAACATGATTACATGGTTTTTCTGTTCCAGGGACTCCAAATGACAATAACTTTACAACGGAAACAAAAAAATTTTTAAAAAATTAATTTGGGAGATAACGGGCTAATCTTTAGATTCTGTGTCCAGATGATATAAAATACTGCACAAGAGGGATACAGACAACACCATTCTACAGTACCTACAAAAAGCATTTACAAATAAGGAAAAAAGAAATCTTCTGTTCTGTTAGTAGGAAACTATGGAGCAGCAACATGCTAAAATGCCATGTTATTCATTATTCTTTAAAAAGAAGGGTTCTAAGAATATCCATGATTAGTCTTTAAAAAGAATGTGCATTCTGCCTGCTGACATTAAGACATGCGTATGTCTGTTACATCACTCCAAATGTTATCTGATACAGAAAATTAAAAATGTTCATTGAACTCTAGTCTAATGTGGATATTTATGTTAAAAGAACTTTAATCAGTTTGAGTGAATAAAGTCAGTCAGTCAGTCAGTAATTATCCAACCCGCTATATCCTAACACAGGGTCACGGGGGTCTGCTGGAGCCAATCCCAGCCAGCACAGAGCACAAGGCAGGAACAAATCCCGGGCAGGGTGCCAGCCCACCGCAGGGCACACGCACACACACGCACACACAACAAGCAAAATTTAGGATTGCCAATGCACCTAATCTGCATGTCTTTGGACTGTGGGAGGAAACCGGAGCACGCAGAGGAAACCCACGCAGACATGGGGAGAACATGTAAACTCCACGCAGGGAGGACCTGGGAAGCAAACCCAGGTCTCCTTACTGCGAGGCAGCAGCACTACCACTGCACCACCGTTCCGCCCGTGAATAAAGTGCTACCTCTATATAATATTATCTGCAATGACAATTACAAATGTAGCCATCCAATGATTAACTCTATTCGACTACTCTTTATTTTATTTAGCGTCCATTAGAAAATTCACTATCAGTAGACTTTACAAAGCAAGTAAAAGTACAATTAAAAGAAACACCATCCCTTTTAGAGAGGATCATTTCCTGGTTGGATTCACACCTACGTTAGTAGGATGTACCATTTGTCAACACAGTTTTACCACAGTCCTCAGTTGGTTCCTGCTATGCGCTCAATGCTGCCAGAAAAGCTTCAACCCACAGAAGCTGACATGTAGATTTTGTGGCTTTGAGACTGTAATGTTATGCTTTGATTACCACTGGTCTGTCCTTGAAACATAAGTTTAACTACCTGTATTGTGATTGGTTCTCTGAACCAGAAAAAAACAAGAATTTCATGTTTGACTGAAGGACTAACAATGCCTTGAGTGACGTAGGTTTTATAATAGTGTCTTTAATAAACTTATTCCAATAGTTAATAAATACTTCCCTAAAACTGTTGTTAATAAAGGAAATCAACACTCTTGTAACATCCACTGAACTTTTCAAATCTGCTAGTATGAGTAACCATTAAATAAATCATTAGGCACTGGATTTCACTGTACTAAAGACTGCATATGCACAGTAACATGCATATCTCCTCATTGACGACTGAAACAGTTCATTTATTACGTTTATTAAGGTGACCAGAATTTTTTGGGCCAATCCAGGGACATGGGGGGTGAGGGTGGGGTGTGTGCTGGAATCTATAGATCACGAGTAGGGACTCTAAACACTACAGAGTACAAAGCGAAAGCTTATCACGTGATTTCTCGCCAAAGTTGCAGGATGCGGTAAAGCATAACCTCCGTCAAAACACCGAGTTCAAATTATCATGGTGATGAGATACATTCAAAAAAGTGAACCAGCTGAAACCGGGGACGAAATCTTAAACCGGGAACAAAACGGGGAAATGTTTCTGAGTGGGGACAGTTGTCCGGAAAAGGGGACTGTTCCCGGAAAACGGGGACAGATGGTCACCTTACATTTATATATTGAACTGATGTTTTTATCCAAAGCAAGATACAAATTGTTTCCCTACTGATACTAATGGAGTACTAAGAGTCACAGTGTTAGAAGTGAGAAATGAACTGGCAACCTTCACAGTGTCTATTAAATATTAATTTAAAACTTTTCCAAAATAATACATTCAGCACACCACCAACCTTAAAGTGCCTTAATTCAAATATACTATTGTACTTTTTTTTTTCCAACACCTTTTACATAATAAGTACTACAAAAAGACTAATAGAAAATAAATAATGCAGATTGTACAAGAAGCATTTTTAAAAGTCCCAAAGGAGAAAAACAGGTGGCCTGTCTGCTATTAGTGTGTTAGAGATGTAAATATTGTGGTGCATGGCCCAGACACAGACAGGAGAACACCAATAGTTCACCCAACATACGTTTATTATACATGACTATATACATGTAAGTGCACACAACCCCAGTACTTCCCCAAAGTCCAGGCCTTCTTTCACAATGCCCCTCTCAGGTCTGCCTCCACTTCTCTCCTCCAAGACTCCGTCCTTCTCCGCTCCCGACTCCAGCCATCAAATGGAGGGAGGCGGCCCCTTTTATATCCACAGTGTGGCGGAAGTGCCAGCTGTGCACCCGGGAAACACTCCAGGTGTTCCTGGTCTTCTTCCCCCCAGCACTTCTGGGTGTGGTGGAAGTGCTGTGGGCCAGGGCTCTTCAGGCATCCGGACGCCCCCTGGCGGTGACCACGGGCCCCTACAGGGTTGAGCTTCCAAGCTCTGTTGCCGTGGTCCCCATACCATCCAGGTTGGCTGCCCTCTCGTGGTCCGGAGGAAGTGTAGTCCCTCTTCTGGTCTTTCCGGGCGTCCCAGCTGGGTACCACCCCCAGCCGCTTGCCACAATATGTATAAACACCTTAAGCCTGTACTCTATAAATACTGCTATAGCAAATAAACGGAAGTCAACTGAATCTGAATGCTTTTGTGAAGGTTCATTATTTCTATTTGTTTACAATATTTAGCAATCATTTTATTTAGAAGCATAGACAAATTCTAATAATAAATATCAGAAATATCAGAAACTATTAAAAGCTTTCCTCAGCCATTACTCCAAGCATGGTTAGTAACATAAAATATAATTCTTTTTGGGTGCAACACTGCTTTACATTTTTGAAAAGCCTCAGAGATATGCAAGAAATATAATTGAAAATAAACTTCCAATGAACTAAATGAGAGTGACACAGAGAGAAGTGAAAACAAACACTGCATGCAAAGAGTTTTAAGAGCCAGATATGCTGCAGGATGCAATTCCTTTGTTTGTTCCCATTACCTGTCAATCACGTCTGTTTTTACTACAAAATACAGTGGAGGAGCTCTTCTAGCTGCACCAACTTCCTCATCTGCTTTTAATCAAACACTCTAAACACTACCCTCACAACAACAACATTTATTTATATAACACATTCTCATATAAGCAATGTAGCTCAAAGTGCTTTACAAGATGACAAAAAGATAGTCATATGAAATAAAAAACAAAACAGATTAGGCAATAATATTTAAGAATAAGTAACAAAGGATAAAGATAATGTCAGATGGAGGACACAAAAAACAAACAAAAAAAACTCCAGTTTGGCTGGAGAAAAAAATAAAGTCTGCAGGGGTTCCAAGGCCAAAAAGACCACTCAGTCCCCATTTCGCATTCTACCTAACATACAGCAAATGGTCGCAAATCACTCCCCTTTGTTTTCAGGCTTCACATGATAGTAATTGATGATATTAGTCTTGTGGACAGCTGGGACACTATACTCGCCTTCAGTCCATCAACACAGGAGGGGCTGCATGATGCCTTGATCAGGTGGTGGTTAGTACATATTGCAGAACCTTGAAGAACGTGATAATGCTAAGCCCATATAGTCTATCAGGAAATGCAACTAAAATGTATCTATGAAATATATCTATAAAAAAGGCATATTAAGATAATGGGGTTTTAGCAGTGTTTTAAAATAATTCACAGTAATAGCCTGGTAAATTTCAATAGATTTTGGGTGCATAATAGCAAAAGGCTGCCTCGCCACATCTTGGAATTGTAAGCAGACCTCCATTTGAACAATTAAGGTTATAACTTGGGGTGTCGGGGGACAGGCATTCTAACTTATATGATGGAACAAGAATATTTAAAGCTTTGTAAATCATTAGTAATATTTTTAAGTCAAATCTGAATGACAGTGTAACAATGCTAAAATTAATGAGATATGCTCAGATGTGCTTAGACTTTCTTCTCCTAGTCAAGATTCAGGCTGCTACATTCTGTACTAATTGCAGCCAATTGATGTCTTTCGTAGGAGTCCTGTTAGGACTGCATTACAGTAATCTAGTCGACTGAAAACAAAAGCGTGTACTAATTTTTCAGCATCTTGTAAAGTTATAAGAGATCTAAACTTTTGCTACTGTATATTCCTTAAGTAAAAAATGCAGACCTAGTAATCTGGTTAATATGCAATCAGAGAACCAAGAGTGTCAGGCTCATCCATCGCTATCGATAAATACAGTAGTGTATCATCTGCATAGCTATGGTAACTCACCCTGTTCTTTGAGATGATCTGAACTAATGGAAGCATGTAGATTGAAAAAAGAAGTGGACCAGAATAAATCCTTGTGGAACAATTGCAACTGCTGCTCCTACACTGATATATGTGTACTCATGAGTAAAGTGTTATTTCCATTTGTTTAAGAATACAGAATTTCAAGTTTATAGAGAGCAACTATTATCTGTACACCTGCTTTAATATGTAATCTAAGCTAGTTCTGTAGTACCAGTTTGTGATGGTCAATTATAGTTAATGACTGGCACCAAATGCTACCAATACAGACTCTGGCTCCTTGTGATGTGGTGGGGCTAACTGAGAGACATAGCTCAGCTGATCTATATTACTAAACCACAGTTTAATTTATGCACGGACGGCGGACGCACCGCATGCGCACTGCGACTCAGAGTCAAACCCAGCGGCTTCCCAGAGTCAGTAGGTGGCACCCAAACAACATAACCTGTGAACTAAACCTGCTCTAATCCACTGTGCCAGCGGTCTGTGTGGCATATTTGAATCACATAACGGAAAGAGCTCAACGATTTGTAATACAAAACCGAGCCCGTAGTTCCCAGAGTCAGTGCGTGGCGCCCAAACACCACACACAGCCATAGAAAAACAAAAAAGAGACTGCATGGATAAAAACAATAAACGAAGGCGCCTACAACGCGCTTCTGAAACACCAGAACCAGATGAGTCACAGCTCCAAAAAGAAACCGCTTTAGTCTAAATATGTTTATTTAATTAAATGAACTTTCCCAGGACGCACCCACCCTCCATGATATTTTATCCCTCCAAGTATCGGAGGGAACAGAAAGTGATTGCCATTCTTGGATTTGCGATTCTTTCGAGAATTGCGGTCTTGCTGGTGTCACCAGAAAGCACACCACTCACATTGTTCAGAAGCAGTATCTGCTTGGCCAAGGCCAGGAGTCCTTTTTAAGTTAAAGCCATAAAAACCTGCTCCTGCGGGCCATTGAAACCCAGATGTCGCAAGTGAGATGGCTTGTGGTGTGAGCCCATGGTATTATACTGCCCATTCCCCATACTAAAGAGGTTGGTTTAGAGAAAGGATTAATGTTAGACTTAAAAATCATTTGCAGAATTACTGAATGGTCAAACAGCATTGAACAAAACCACATTTCCACAAATATTTAATAATCCTTAAAATGCATGAGCATTGTCATCAGTCACAACATTTCATATTTTAAACATTTAAACCTACTTAAATTGCTAGTAGGCCCAGTATGTAATTTAGGTCTGAGTCTTCGATAGATTAATACCTTTCACTCATAAAATAATCATTAAACTCCAAACACAAAAGATTTTGAAATGAGGTTTTAACAATAAAAACAAGACAGTCTAATTTTAACATGAAAACAAAATGTTCAAAGACTGTAAGGTATAATGAATTTTCAGAGGATGCTCTGAGTTATTATATATTTCAGTCTGTGCCTTAGAAGCTATTACCCCACTAGAGTTGAATTTGCATTGTATTTTAGTCACAAAGTTTTATTTTCTGGCCAGCTGTACCAAAATACAACAATGTGTGTTTAAGACACAGCTGTCATCTAAAGCACTATTCACCAATGCAAATGTGAAGCACTGTCAGGCAAAGGTGTGAACCTGAGCAAAACACAGCAACATACTGAAAGGAAAAACTGAAATATTTCATATTAACAAGTTGAAAAATGTATGCCTGCCATAACATTCAGGTGTACTCAGCGATTAAAAATGATTTGAAAGTTGGAGTATTTTAAATTTTAGGTACTTCATCAAAAGAGTTTTTTTTATCACATTTCTCTTTTTAAAATACTTTTGTAGCAGTGAGTCTGATTCAAAAATAACCGTGATAATAGAATGCAAGTGCATGTGAAAGTTGATTACATTAAATATATGATTTTGAACAGCACTTTACTATATTGTAGTTAAAAACATGGCGTAAATACACTTGTGATGGGTTCAACAGCTTTCATAGACAGATGATTCCTATTCAAGTGAAGTAAAAATGAAATTGCTTGATGCCCTATTGTTAGTTGTGGAAGGTATGTAACTAATTGTACTGCAAACTTATTAAACGTAACATTTTTGAAAGAAGCACCTGTTGAAGAGTTAAAATCTTTGTTGAGGTCTCAAAGTAAAATTGTTGGCTACTTCACACCAAGAAGGAGTGAAGAAGGTGACTATTGGTAGACAAACTAATAACAAGCCATGTCTCTTAACAACTATTTAGATGGAAGCTAAGCTCTTCTGCCAGGTCTGCCACCAGTGAAAAATTTGTAAGGTGGCTTTTGAAATACTGGGAGAGCAAATGACACTGCGTTGTTTGTTTACTTAAATAAGAACAAACTGCATGTTCTTTAAGTGAACTTTATTACAGTTCTAAACCATTATACAGTATAAACACTGCAACTATATGCTTCTCTAAGCAGGTACAGTTTTCTCTAACATGTACTCTACTGCCCTCTACAGGATTACCATGCTTATTTACATTTATCACCACATTCCCTTTCCTTTCAAATAAACAAATATATTCCATAATATACTGTACTAAATAAATCTGTGGACTTCTGGTTAATATATATTTACATTACTTACACATATTTTAAATACAAGTTTTTACATTTTCAATATCTATTTTACAAATTTAGTTGTTCTGGTGCTTTCAATATTCGAGTAGATCTTCTTAGCACAGGTAATGGTGCTTGCTCAACTGTGCTAGCATCAGCTATTTCAGTCACACCTTCCTCACTGGTCTGTTCTTGCTGTGGCTCTTATATTTTCAGAAGACTTTTCCAATTCCTTCTCAGAACATGTTCTTCCTTCTCAGAATTCTTAACAATATGAACTTCTTTCTCTGCTTTGCCATTTCACTGAGCATACAGTGGACTTGAAGTTCTTTGCTGAAAGTCATAGTCTGATGCAAATGTTTGAAACTCTTCACAATTAAAACAAGGTCCATTTTTGCTAAATATTATTTGTAGTATCTCATGCCTTGCAAAGATAGACTTCATGTGTGTGATTACACAAGTAGCAGATAAATTAGACAGTGTCACACACGTACGACTAGGAGGGAGCTAAGTGGACCAAGTGGAGGTAATTATCTGCCAGGCCAGGGGGTGGCAGGGTGCATTAAACCTACCTCTGTTATCTCTGCAGGTCAAATAAGAGAAAATCTGCCTGATTCAATGTCACTTCCCTTTCCAGTGCCCAGACTGACGTTACTTCTGGTTCCGGTGCCCAGACTGACATCACTTTAGCTTTCGGTTTATAAAGCCTCTATCTTTTCCTAACGAGATCAGTTCAGTATGCCATCTCTGGATAATTTGACAAGCAGTCTATTACTAACAAGTAGGTCTTAACATCTAGATAAACAAATCAGTTCCAACTTTCTGCCAAGGCAAATTTGGTAAATCAGCAATGATTATTGGTTCTTTTGTTTGTCCACTGGAGTATGTCTCACAGCTAGAAACCATTAGATCAATATCAGCATTCATTCCAGACAAATAAACTGCAGCTCAGGCCCTTCTTTTACATTTTTCTCTCCCTAAATGACTTTAATGTATTCTCTTAAGCATATCTTGTCTTAAAGAATGAGAAATAAAAATTCTACTTTGCTTTAACAAGAATCCATTCAAAATACTCAGCTTACTTCTGATATTAATGTATTGTCCTTGAAGCATATCCCGCTGGCTTCCAATTTGCACCATCAGCCTATGAGAGAACTGTACCAAGGCCATCTTTAGATGCATCTGTTGATATCTTTGTCTGCTTTTTATGATCAAAAGAAGTTAAAACTGGTTCTGTAGTTAGAATGGTCTTCAAATTATGACATTCATTTTCATGCTTATCAGTCCATTTCAACTAATTTGCATTACATAACAGTTCTCTCATATACACAGTTTTACAAGACAAGTTTGATGTGAATTTTCCAATGAAGTTAACCATTCCCAGTATTCATTGTACAGTTTTTTTGTCTGTTGGTCTGGGCATATTCAGAATCACATTTACCTTATTCTTATCAGGTTGCACATAATCTTGTGATAGTTTATCACCCAGAAATGTCATTTATTTAACACCAAACTGGCATTTAGCCTTATTCAGTTTCAGTCCATAATTCTGTATGCAACCTCAGTAATTGTTGTGGGAGACCGACTTTTCTCAAGAAGGCACATGGAGTCTCAGGAAGGCAGCAGAATCAGGCTTTCATTGCCTGATTCAAACACGGACTCAGAGCAAGTGAAATGAGCACCCAAGGATGGGCAAACTTTACTTTTACTATAATTCTTGTCTCCCAAAACATTTGTCTCTGTCATCTGACTCCCTATCATTCCATTCCCCGCTATCCTGTCTCCAACTGGTTCCACCAATATTTCCCAGTTCACTGGGCATAGCATTTTTCCCATTATATCAGATATGCTTGACAGGGCCTAATCCCGCCTGGTACTGGTCCAGTTGTCGTCACCAATATTCATAACCTCAAGTTCATGACTCTTATCTGGAGTAGTGGAATTCACTCTCCCCATCCTTCAGTACACACTTAACCTTCAGTCTATAATATAATGATGGTTTCTAGCTTATTCAGATACATAAAAAATAATAGGCCTAAGCCTTTCCAGTTTAATTCTTACAGTGCTTATCTATACTAATAAAAGGCAAAGCCCTCACTGACTAACTGACTGACTCACTCACTCACTCACTCATCACTAATTCTCCAACTTCCCGTGTAGGTGGAAGGCTGAAATTTGGCAGGCTCATTCCTTACAGCTTACTTACAAAAGTTAGGCAGGTTTTATTTCGAAATTCAAAGCATAACGGTCATAACTGGAACCTCTTTTTTGTCCATATACAGTAATGGACTGCAGCTCCCTGGCCGTGGGAGGCGGGGTTGCGTATCACATCATCACGCCTCCCACGTAATCACGTGAACTGACTGTGAAGGAGAAAGGACGGCCTTATATGGCGTTCGTTTATAAAACAGTGGACAGGCTGTGTAAAGGAAGCTTCTCAAAAAAACAGATCCTTAACAAATTGTTATTGGTATATTTTCCCTCAATTTAAAAAGGTTTTCTTTTCTTGTTAATTAAAATTTAAAAGCAATACTTCACCGCTGCGAAGCCCCTCTAGCACTGACGTCCGAGGTTCGATTACCGTAAGCGAGTGCAGTGAGTGTGTACGCCTGATGAGCCAAGAATAAGGGGGAAACACGTGTCGCGTACTCTTTGCATTATTTGACAGTAAACTATTTTCAACCATTCTATGATCTGCTTCTCACAACTGAAGGCACCGTGGCTGATGTTACCTGACTTGCTGGTCAACCATAAGCATTACCTGGTAGGTAACCACCCACTCACTTCACTCCCTTACGGGAATCGAACCTCGGACGTCAGCGCTAGAGGCGAAGCCCCTAAAATTGCACCATGGCGTGTGGTTCGTTTATTTGACAGCATGTAGATCGGGGTAATTACATTCACGGCATTCGTAGTCTGATTCACAATCTGATTGTATGGGTGGGTACCTACCAGGTAACGCTTATGGTTGGCCAGCAAGTCAGCTCGAAGTGATCACTCGTGTGAAGGCAGCTTCACAAAAAAACAGATCCTTAACAAATTCTTATTGGTATATTTTCCGTCAATTTAAAAAGGTTTTCTTTTCTTCTTAATAAAAATTTAAAAGCAGTACTTCGCGGGGATTTAGATATATATATAGATATAGATATAGATATAGATATCTATATATATATATATATATATATATATATCTATATCTATCTATCTATCTATCTATCTATCTATCTATATATATATATATATATATATATATATATATATATATATATATCTATATCTAGATATAGATATATATAGATATATATATGTATGTATGTCTATATATTTATATGTAAATATGTATATATATGTGTATATATATGTAGATATGTATATATATATGTAGATATGTAAATATGTATATGTATATATATGTCTCTGTATGTGTATATATATATACTAGCAAAATACCCGCGCTTCGCAGCGGCGAAGTACTGCTTTACAATTTTAAATAATAAACTGAGGGAAATTATACCAATAATTATTTGTTAAGGATCTCTTTGTATACCATGTTGTCAATTCGCCACTCCGGTTGTAATATGACCAAGTTGTGCGCTGAGCTTACTCTTGAGCATGCAACATATAGTTGGCCATGTGAAAAGCAAATCAAGAACAGCAAGACTGCGCCAGCTGCGGAGCTCAGCTCGGAGCGAAATGAAGTGAATGAAATGAGGTGAATGGGAGGGGAGATGATCACATGACTTCAACACCGCCTTGACTCTCCATCCCTCCACAAACACACAAACACAGTCTCTCGGATCCCAACTCTCCTTTATATATATAGATAAATGTGTGTATGTATGTATGTATGTGTGTATATATATATATATGTATGTGTGTATATGTATGTGTATATATATGTTGATATGTGTATATATGTATGTATATATATGTGGATGTGTATATGTATATATATATATATGTATATGTAGATATGTGTATATGTAGATATATGTGTATATGTAGATATGTATATATATGTATATATGTTTATGTATATATATATGTTTACATAACCTCTTTAACACACTACTTCTCCGCTGCGAAGCGCGGGTATTTTGCTAGTACTTAATAAAATATAATACTTATTTTATGTGCTCATAATTCATTTTGAATACATATTAAACAATAGTAAGATAAATATATTTACTTATATACATTTAAATATATTTATATTTATATATATATCTATACTAATAAAAGGCAAAGCCCTCACTGACTCACTCACTCATCACTAATTCTCCAACTTCCCGTGTAGGTGGAAGGCTGATTTTTGGCAGGCTCATTCCTTACAGCTTACTTACAAAAGTTAGGCAGGTTTCATTTCGAAATTCTACGCGTAACGATCATAACTGGAACCTCTTTTTTGTCCATATACTGTAATGGAGGAGGCAGAGTCGCGTATCGCGTCATCACACCTCCTACGTAATCACGTGAACTGAAAACAAAAAAGAGCCCCAAAGAGCGCTGAAGAAAACATTCATTACACAATTGAGAAGGCACAAGAGAGCGGCTCACGTGAACTGACTGAATGCAGCACGAGTGATCACTTCGATACTGCGGAAACAAAGCATGGTGTAAAACGTAAGTTTAAATTAAGTTTATAGAAACGCTACCGCTGCCGTTTGCAATACCATATTCGCGAGATACAAGTTTAATGAGAAACGCTCCCGCTGCCATTTGCAATACCATATTCGCGAGATACAAGTTTAATGAGAAGACATGAGGTATAAATGAGACTTTGGATGACTTTGTAACGGATTAAAAATTGCTGTAGTGAGAAACTTTTAAGTGCCGGGTCTTAGCTAACATTAAATAAAGCCGTGGACATCGCAACATCAGTCAGTTCACGTGAGCAGCTCTCTTGTGTGAACGCAGCACGTCGGAAACAAAGCACCATGTAAAAAGGTTTTCTTTTCTTCTTAATAAAAATTTAAAAGCAGTACTTCGCCGGTGTGAAGCACGGGGATTTGAGCGACTGACGCATACAGACATATTCATAAGTGCAGGTACTTCGGAAACAAAGCACCGTGTAAACCTAAAGTTTAAATTAAGTTCATAGACCTACAAAAGGTTACCATTGATTTGAGGCAAGATTGCTTTTCTCCTGTACAACTATACGTTGAACTCTTAACAGTAAGCTTGCACAGTTTGGTCATATTACAACCAGAGTGCTGAACTGACAACATGGTATACAAACAGAACTATAATAATCGTAATAAACGAACAAAAAAACAGCGGACAACCCGTGGATTAAATAAAAAGGCTGCTTCCATTGACGAAGCAACGAAAAAGGAAGACCTTATTTGGTGTTCGTTTATAAAACAGCGTAGAGGCTGTGTGAAGGCAACGTCACAAAAAAACAGATCCTTAACAAATTGTTATTGGTATATTTTTTCTGTCAATTTAAAAAGGTTTTCTTTTCTTCTTAATAAAAATTTAAAAGCAGTACTTCGCCGGTGCGAAGCGCGGGGATTTGAGCGACTGACGCATACAGACATATTCATAAGTGCAGGTACTTCGGAAACAAAGCACCGTGTAAACCTAAAGTTTAAATTAAGTTCATAGACCTATAAAAGGTTACCATTGATTTGAGGCAAGATTTTCTCCTGTACAACTATACGTTGCATTCTCAAGAGTGTGCTTGCACGGCTTGGTCATATTACAACCGGAGTGCTGAACTGACAACGTGGTATACAAAGAGAACTTTAACAATCGTAATATGTATATATATATATATATATATATATATATATATATATATATATATATATATATATATATATATATATATATATATATATATATATATATATATATATATATGTAAATATGTATATATATATGTAAATATGTATATATATGTGTATATATATTGTCACGCTTGCGTTACAAGATTGCACAGAAGACCAGTGGAAGTTGAAGAAGCTCAAATTTTTATTCAAACACTGCAAACAAACATTTATCTTTTAAAACTGTTTCAAACGTGCTCCTTGAAAGAGTTTACACCTCCGCTTCGGAGGAATACGTGCGAGGAGCACCAGAGGTCTGAGAGAGAGAAAGAAGCAGAAAATCCATTTTTAACCACAGAGAGAAGTCGGCACAGGCTTTTTGACAAGGCGGAGTAGCGAGCGGTAGGCAGATTACGCAACAGAGCCGGCCAGAAGGAAAAGGAGAAATGTGAAGGTAGTCTGTTTAAGTTTCCTAGGGGTTTCCTAGGGCTTTTTCCAGGGGCGTCTGTATCTTTTTGGGGGTAGGATTAGCTTCGCAGCTCACAATATATATAGATATGTATATATGTATATGTAAATATGTATATATATATGTATATATATATATATATATATAGATATGTATATATGTATATGTAAATATGTATATATATATGTATATATATATATATACATATAGAATAGTATATATGTATATGTAAATATGTATATATATGTGTATATATATATAGATATGTATATATGTATATGTAAATATGTATATATATGTGTATGTATATATATATAGATATGTACAGTGGTGTGAAAAACTATTTGCCCCCTTCCTGATTTCTTATTCTTTTGCATGTTTGTCACACAAAATGTTTCTGATCATCAAACACATTTAACCATTAGTCAAATATAACACAAGTAAACACAAAATGCAGTTTTTAAATGATGGTGTTTATTATTTAGGGAGAAAAAAAATCCAAACCTACATGGCCCTGTGTGAAAAAGTAATTGCCCCCTAGTTAAAAAATAACGTAACTGTGGTGTATCACACCTGAGTTCAATTTCCGTAGCCACCCCCAGGCCTGATTACTGCCACACCTGTTTCAATCAAGAAATCACTTAAATAGGAGCTGCCTGACACAGAGAAGTAGACCAAAAGCACCTCAAAAGATAGACATCATGCCAAGATCCAAAGAAATTCAGGAACAAATGAGAACAGAAGTAATTGAGATCTATCAGTCTGGTAAAGGTTATAAAGTCATTTCTAAAGCTTTGGGACTCCAGCGAACCACAGTGAGAGCCATTATTCACAAATGGCAAAAACATGGAACAGTGGTGAACCTTCCCAGGAGTGGCCGGCCGACCAAAATTACCCCAAGAGCGCAGAGACGACTCATCCGAGAGGTCACAAAAGACCCCAGGACAACGTCTAAAGAACTGCAGGCCTCAGTTGCCTCAATTAAGGTCAGTGTTCACGACTCCACCATAAGAAAGAGACTGGGCAAAAATGGCCTGCATGGCAGATTTCCAAGACGCAAACCACTGTTAAGCAAAAAGAACATTAGGGCTCGTCTCAATTTTGCTAAGAAACATTTCAATGATTGCCAAGACTTTTGGGAAAATACCTTGTGGACTGATGAGTCAAAAGTTGAATTTTTTGGAAGGCAAATGTCCCGTTACATCTGGCGTAAAAGGAACACAGCATTTCAGAAAAAGAACATCATACCAACAGTAAAATATGGTGGTGGTAGTGTGATGGTCTGGGGTTGTTTTGCTGGTTCAGGACCTGGAAGGCTTGCTGTGATAGATGGAACTATGAATTCTACTGTCTACCAAAAAATGCTGAAGGAGAATGTCCGGCCATCTGTTCATCAACTCAAGCTGAAGCGATCTTGGGTGCTGCAACAGGACAATGACCCAAAACACACCAGCAAATCCACCTCTGAATGGCTGAAGAAAAACAAAATGAAGACTTTGGAGTGGCCTAGTCAAAGTCCTGACCTGAATCCAATTGAGATGCTATGGCATGACCTTAAAAAGGCGGTTCATGCTAGAAAACCCTCAAATAAAGCTGAATTACAACAATTTTGCAAAGATGAGTGGGCCAAAATTCCTCCAGAGCGCTGTAAAAGACTCATTGCAAGTTATCGCAAACGCTTGATTGCAGTTATTGCTGCTAAGGGTGGCCCAACCAGTTATTAGGTTCAGGGGGCAATTACTTTTTCACACAGGGCCATGTAGGTTTGGATTTTTTTTTCTCCCTAAATAATAAAAACCATCATTTAAAAACTGCATTTTGTGTTTACTTGTGTTATATTTGACTAATGGTTAAATGTGTTTGATGATCAGAAACATTTTGTGTAACAAACATGCAAAAGAATAAGAAATCAGGAAGGGGGCAAATAGTTTTTCACACCACTGTATATATGTATATGTAAATATGTATATATATGTGTATATATATATATATATATATAGATATGTATATGTAAATATGTATATATATGTGTATGTGTATATATATAGATATGTATATATGTATATGTAAATATGTATATATATATAGATATGTATATATGTATATGTAAATATGTATATATATGTGTATATATATATAGATATGTATATATGTATATGTAAATATGTATATATATATAGATATGTATATATGTATATGTAAATATGTATATATATATATATATATATATATATATATATATATATATATATATATATATATAAATGTATATATATGTGTATATATATATGTAGATATGTAAATATATATATATGTATATATATGTGTCTGTGTGTATATATATATATATGTGTGTGTATGTATGTATGTATGTGTGTATATATATATATGTATGTGTATATATGTATTTGTATATGTATATATGTATATGTGCGTGTGTATGTATGTGTGTATATGTATGTGTATTTATATGATGATATGTATATATATATATATATATATGTATATATGTGGATGTGTATATGTATATATATATATATGTATATATGTAGATATGTGTATATGTAGATATGTATATATATGTATATATGTATATGTATATATATGTTTATATGTGTCTGTGTGTGTATATATATATATATATGACAGCAACATTCATTACAGTTGCTGCATCTAGATTGTAATTCTGCTTCAAAATTTATAGATACTTTGAGTAAGTCGAGTGTAATTGTGGAAAACCATTTAGATCAGTTAACATCAAATGTAAACACAGAAAACAATTTAGATGAGCTAACATCACATTATAATGTGACCTTGAGAGATGCTCTGGACACAGTGGCTCCCCTTAAAACAAAAGTGATCAAAGCACATAGAAACTCTCCCTGGTTTAATGAAAACACTCGAGCTCTTAAATTAGAGTGTCGAAAACTGGAACGCAGATGGAGAACAACAAAGCTACAGGTCTTTCAAATTGCATGGACAGAGAGTGTTAATAAATATAAAAAAGCCCTCTTTAAAGCTCGGTCAGAATATTATTCTACATTAATAGATAGCAATAATAAAAATCCTCGGGCACTGTTTAGAACAGTGGCTAAATTAACAAATGGAAATTCAGATCAACAGTGCAAAATACCAACAGACATTAGCAGTACAGACTTTATTAACTTCTTCAATGAGAAAATTAAAAATATAAGATCCCAGATCTCTGCATCACAGTACAAACCAAATACTAGCTTAGCAGACCCTGTCTCACATTGCACTCAGCACTTTAGTAATTTTAATCCTGTAACTGAGCAGGAAGTCTTAAGTTTAATTTCTAAAATGAAGCCCACTACTTGTTCCCTAGATCCAGTGCCAACAAAACTAGTAAAAAGTGCAATGGATGTTCTTGCAGCGCCTATCCTAAACATTATCAATAGTTCATTATTGCATGGCACAGTACCTGATACACTAAAAGTGTCAGTCATTAAACCATTACTTAAAAAGTCAGACCTTGACCCACATATACTAAATAATTATAGGCCTATTTCAAATTTACCGTTTCTCTCTAAAATACTAGAAAAAGTAGTCGCCAGTCAGCTTCAGACACACCTTATGCATTACAATTTATTTGAGAAATTCCAGTCTGGTTTTCGCACTGGTCATAGTACAGAAACGGCACTAACACGGGTTGTAAATGACATTCTGATATCCTCTGATGAAGGAAACTCATCTGTAATTATGTTGTTGGACTTAAGTGCAGCATTTGACACCATCGACCATTCTATTTTACTGCACAGGCTAGAAAATGATGTTGGGCTTACAGGCACCGTGCTCGCTTGGTTTAGTTCTTACTTATCAAATCGATTCCAATATGTACAGAAATGTGCTGACAGTACTCCATCATTATACACAGAAGTTCAATATGGTGTCCCGCAGGGCTCAGTACTGGGACCTTTACTGTTTTCACTGTACATGCTTCCACTGGGATCTATCATTAGGAAACATAATGTTAATTTTCACTCGTATGCAGATGACACCCAGTTATACCTTTCATTTAAATCAAATGAAGTTTCTCCAATGTGGTCTTTAATTAGTTGTGTTAGTGAATTAAAGGAGTGGATGAATAAGAACTACTTGTCTTTAAATACAGATAAAACAGAGATGTTAATTGTTGGAGGGAATGATGCTGATCACAATAATATTTTGTCATCATTTAACTCAATGGGAATCCCAGTCAATTTTACTGAATCAGCCCGCAATCTAGGAGTTATCTTTGACTCTAGCATGTCATTTAAAGCGCATATTACAAAGTTGTCCAAAACATGTTTCTTCCATCTTAAAAATGTTAGGAAATTAAGGCGCTTTTTAAATAAACAGGATTCTGAGAAACTAATTCATGCATTTATCTCTAGTAGGATTGACTACTGCAATGCGGTGTTCACTGGATGTTCAAACTGTTCTTTATACAGCCTCCAGTTAATCCAAAATGCGGCTGCGAGAATTATTACAAGAACAAGAAAATACGAACACATAACTCCAGTTCTTAAATCCTTACACTGGCTCCCGGTTAAGTTCAGGGCAGATTTCAAAATCCTTCTTTTAACATATAAATCATTAAATGGTCGAGGCCCGGCTTACTTGTCTGAACTTATCATGACTTACAAACCAGAGCGCACATTAAGATCTCAAGATGCCGGTCTGCTTATGATTCCAAGGATTAATAAAATAACAGTGGGGGGTCGAGCTTTTAGTTACAGGGCCCCTAAACTGTGGAATGGTCTGCCTGCTACTATAAGAGATGCCCCTTCGGTCTCAGCTTTTAAATCCCGGCTGAAGACTCACTACTTCAGTTTAGCATATCCTGACTAGAGCTGCTGATTAACTGTACAGACTGCATCTCTGTTGTTAGTCATTAGCACTTTAACATAAGAAACATGACAGTTATAATTGGATACTAACCCTCACTTATTCTGTTTTTCTTCTCGGTACTCAAATGTGGCACTTGGTGCCACGGCCCACCTGCCAAGTTGTTTTGCCTGCCTAAGGAAAAGTCATCCCAGATGGAGGATCGCAGGAATCGTGGGAGAGAGGGGTCCTTTCATCGGATTGGCTGGCCCAGCACTGTTTCAGCTGTGGAATGGCCAAGTGGGGGAGGCAGCTTGAAGGATGAGGTCTCCAGGACTCTATACAAATACAAATCTTATTATGGGATATATCATCTACTGTTAAATTCTGCTCTGTACTTCTAAAATTTATATATATATATATTTTTTTATTTCTTACTATATTGAGAAATTGTTCTGTGTACTGTATTGTATTGTATTGACCCCCTTCTTTTGACACCCACTGCACGCCCAATCTACCTGGAAAGGGGTCTCTCTCTGAACTGCCTTTCCCAAGGTTTCTTCCATTTTTCCCTACTAGGTTTTTTTTGGGAGTTTTTCCTTGTCTTCTTAGAGAGTCAAGGCTGGGGGGCTGTCAAGAGGCAGGGCCTGTTAAAGCCCATTGCGGCACTTCCTGTGTGATTTTGGGCTATACAAAAATAAACTGTATTGTATTGTATTGTATTACCATGACAACACAATTACATTGACAATCATGTTACGTTATTTTTAAAATGTTTCCTTTTCTTTTTCATAACCTCTTTAACACACTACTTCTCCGCTGCGAAGCGCGGGTATTTTGCTAGTACAGTAATCCCTCCTCCATCGCGGGGGTTGCGTTCCAGAGCCACCCGCGAAATAAGAAAATCCGCGAAGTAGAAACCATATGTTTATATAGTTATTTTTATATTGTCATGCTTGGGTCACAGATTTGCGCAGAAACACAGGAGGTTGTAGAGAGACAGGAACGTTATACAAACACTGCAAACAAACATTTGTCTCTTTTTCAAAAGTTTAAACTGTGCTCCATGACAAGACAGAGATGACATTTCCGTCTCACAATTAAAAGAATGCAAACATATCTTCCTCTTCAAAGGAGTGCGTGTCAGGAGCACAGGCTGTCACAGAGATAGAGAGAAAAGCAAACAAATCAATAGGGCTGCTTTTAAGTATGCGAAGCACCACGGCACAAAGCTGTTGAAGGCGGCAGCTCACACCCCCTCCGTCAGGAGCAGACAAAAAGAGAGAGAGAGACAGAGTTTGTTTTTCAATCAAAAATCAATACGTGCCCTTTGAGCTTTTAAGTATGCGAAGCACCGTGCTGCATGTCGTTTCAGGAAGCAGCTGCACAAAAGATAGCAACGTGAAGATAATCTTTCAGCATTTTTAGACGAGCGTCCGTATCGTCTAGGTGTGCGAACAGCCCCCCTGCTCACACCCCCTACGTCAGGATCAGAGAAAGTCAGTGCAAGAGAGACAGAGAAAAGTAAGCTGGGTAGCTTCTCAGCCATCTGCCAATAGCGTCCCTTGTATGAAATCAACTGGGCAAACCAACTGAGGAAGCATGTACCAAAAATTAAAAGACCCATTGTCCGCAGAAACCCGCGAAGCAGCGAAAAATCCACGATATATATTTAAATATGCTTACATATAAAATCCGCGATGGAGTGAAGCTGCGAAAGGCGAAGCGCTTAGCGAGGGATTACTGTATATATATATATATATATATATATATTGAGCTACCACAGCTATGCTGATGACACACAGCTGTATTTATCAGTTGCACCCGATGACCCCAATTCTCTTGATTCACTAACACAATGTCTAACTTGTATATCAGAATGGATGAATAGTAACTTTCTCAAGTTAAATAAAGAGAAAACTGAAATCTTAGTGATTGGCAATAATGGATACAATGAGGCTATTAGAAATAAACTGGATGCATTAGGATTAAAAATCAAAACGGAGGTAAAAAGCTTAGGGGTAACTGTTGACTGTAATCTAAATTTTAAATCGCATATTAATCAGATCACTAGGACAGCATTTTTTCACTTAAGAAACATAGCAAAAGTTAGATCTCTTATATCATTGAAAGATGCTGAGAAATTAGTTCACGCGTTTGTTTTCAGTCGACTAGATTACTGTAACGCACTCCTCTCAGGACTACCCAAAAAAGACATAAATCATTTGCAACTAGTGCAGAATGCAGCTGCTAGAATCCTAACCAGAAAAAGAAAATCCAAGCACATCTCTCCAGTTTTGATGTCAATACACTGGTTACCTGTGTCATTCAGGATTGACTTTAAAATTCTGCTTATGCTTTATAAAGCCTTAAATAATCTCGCCCCATTTTATATATCGGAATGTCTGACGTCTTATATTCCAAATTGTAACCTCAGATCCTCAACTGAGTGTCTCCTTAGAATTCCAAGAGCAAAACTTAAAAGAAGTGGTGAGGCAGCCTTCTGCTATTATGCACCTAAAATCTGGAATAGCCTGCCAGTAGGAATTTGCCAGGCTAATACAGTGGAGCACTTTAAAAAACTGCTGAAAACACATTACTTTAACATGGCCTTTTCATAACTTTACTGTAATTTAAATCCTGATACTCTGTATATCCAATTCATTATAATAACTATTCATGGTGGCTCTAAAATCTGTACTAACCCCTACTCTCTCTTCTGTTTCCTTTTCCGGTGTCCTTTTGGTGGCGGCCACCACCATCTACTCAAAGCACCATGATGTTCCAACAATGATGGATTAAAAGCCAGAAGTCTGTTTGACCATCAGCATCAAGGGACTCCGTGAGAACCCTAACTACAAAGAGGACTACTTCATTTATGTTAGGTAGAATGCCCAGAGGGGACTGGGCCGTCTCGTGGCCTGGAACCCCTACAGATTTTATTTTTTCTCCAGCTTTCTGGAGTTTTTTTTTTGTTTTTTCTGTCCACCCTGGCCATCAGACCTTACTCCTTTTCTATGTTAACTAATGTTGTCTTATTTTAATTTCTTATTTTGTCTTTTATTTTTTTCTTCATTATGTAAAGCACTTTGAGCTAGTTTTTGTATGAAAATGTGCTATATAAATAAATGTTGTTGCTGTTGTTGTATTTATATACATGTATATACAGTATATACAGGTGGCTGGGGGGTTGACCCGGCCGGGACGTCCAGGAGGACCGGAGGAGGGCTTACGCCTCCCTCAGACCACATGGGGGCAACCGCCCTGGTGGCTATGGGGATCACGGGTACAGAGCTTTGAAGCTCAACCCTGTAGGGGGCCGTGATTACCGCCAGGGGGCGCCCTGATGCCTACGGAGCCCTGGACCTCAGCACTTCCACCACACCCAGAAGTGCTGGGGGGAAGAGGATCGGGGACACCCAGAGTGCTTCCTGGTGCGCAGCCAGCACTTCCGCCACACTGGGGAGTGCCGGCGGAAGATTGTCGAGAGGCACCTGGAGCACATCCGGGTGATTATAAAAGGGGCTGCCTCCCTCCATTCGGGGGCTGGAGTCGGAAGTGAAGGAAGGACAATGTCTTGGAGGAGAGGCAAGGAGGCAGCCTGAAGAGAGTGAGGCATTTGATGGTTGGCCTGGACTTTTGGGGACTTTGGGGTTTTGTGTGTCACTTATTGTAAATATGGAAAATAAACGTGTTGTGGGTGACTTAAACATGTCCACCTGTCTGTGTCCAGGCCAAGCTCCACACTCTATATATCCTGGTAAGCCTTTCATTGCGCTGTTCCAGTGTTGACCACAATAATACAGTATCGTCTACATAAACATGTATACCATCAATACCCTCAATAATGTGCTCCAAACAGCGATGAAATATCTCAGGCGCTGATGAAATTCCAAATGACAACCGTAAGAACATGTACGACCATAAGGTGTGTTAAATGTACATGGCTTTGAACTGCCCTAATGCAATTTCAACTGCCAAAACCCATGAGATGCATCAAGCTTTACAAAAAAAACTTTGCACCTGCTATTTCTCTTATTATTTCTTCTCTTGTGGGTATTTGGTAATGTTCTCTTTTTATGTTTGCATTTAAGTCTTTGGGATCCATACACACACGTAAATCTCCATTTGCTTTTTTGACGCTCTCTATTGAGTTCACTCACTCTGTATGGTCTTCTGCTTTCCGTATAACTTCTAGTGCTGTCATTCTATCTAGCTCTTGCTTTAAGCAAATTTTAAGTGATGTCAGAACTCCTCTTGGTGCATGAACCACTGGTTGTGCATCTTCCTTCAGCTTAATCTGGTAAGCAAAAGGAAGAACATCAAACCCTTTAAAACATCATGAAATTGTTGCACAATGTTGATCACATAATTATGCTGTGTGTTATGGCTGCCAATTAGATACACTCTCTTAACAAGGTTCAAATCCTCACAAGCTGTTCCACCCAAAAGTGAACTGTGTCCCCTGGAAACTACAACAAATCGCAGGGAGTACACTCTGTCTTTCACTTTCACTTGGAGTCTGCATGTGCCTTTATTTGCAATGGATTGCCTGTTATATAGATTATTATATAGGTTGCATGAATAATTGAGGTAAATGTCATTAGATGTCACTAAGACCTTCCCATTATTTTTCTTTTGTTTGTATCCTGCATTGGCTTTTGGTGTCATTGCCATTTTCTTGAACTTATGCTTCCTGACATTGAATTGTAATTTTAGAATAAATGTGTCATCACAAATAACAGAACCAGCACCAGACCTTTGTTGTTTTCAATGAAAATCATTGACTTATATCTTTAATTTAGGATGATTTAGAATGATTGAATGTTTAGCGGGTGATCAGATGATTAAGGACAAAGAGATTTTGATCTGCTTGTTTTCCTACAGGTACTGTAACAGGAACAATAAATGTATTTTTAGTGTTTGACTAAAATCTTGTTCTTTCCCTTGGTTAATATACTGTATACAAGCGTGTTTCTGCATGCATTGCATACTACTTTTTGATTTTGTGGTTTATTGCTTATCTTTCTTTGTTTAACTATGCTCCATTTCTAAATATATATACAGTATATATAGTGCTCAATAATAAATAAATCAGTCATTATTTAAGAAGACATTTACAACATGAAGTACTCTTTCATGGGTTATCATACCATTGTTTCTAATGTATTGCTTCATAGGTATACAGTATGAGTGTGACTTCTGGCCCAGATCTTTGTTACTGTTGTTGTTGTGGTTTTTTTTTTGTTTTTAGAATTGTTCTTTGATCCAATTGCTTTTTAACTATATACACGCTGAATGTACTTCTTTTATTGTTGATTTTTCTCCTCTAATTTACTAACTTTCTGCTGGTGACAAAATGGCCACATCCTTCGCTAATCTGTTCTAATACTAATATTTAAGATTTGACATTAATTATAACCTAATGCTGACACAATGTTTTTATGTATGCTAAGCGAAATTAATATTTGGAGATATCTCCAAATGAATTTCAGATATTGTAAAGTTCAGTTTTTTCAGAAATCAGAATTGATTTTATGATATTTTGAAATATACTTTGAAATGTCTCGAATAGAGTTGACTCCTATGTTAAGATATCAGAAAATTGATTTGAGATACCTTAAAATATATTTTAGATATCTCAAATGTGAGTCAATGTGAAGATATCTGCAATGTATTTTAATATATCTTTATTACATTTTCAGATATCTTAAAATAATATCCAGACCATTTTGAGATACAGATATCTGAAGTGCATTTAATGAAATAGCAAAAAGTCCCATTGAAAGCACATGCAATTTTGTAGGAAGTGATGTCTTGAATTGCATAAAGATATCCTAAAATGTTACAGAGTAATTTTAAGATATTGGGAAATGTGCAGAGTAATTATAGGATATTTGAAAGTGCATTTGGGATATCTCAAAGTACATTTCAGATATCTGATGTCGTTTTTTATAAGATATCCTGAAATACATTTAAGGTAATTGAAAACACATTTCAGATTTTTTGACATTTATAAGTCATTTCAATATATCATTAAATGCATTTTGAAATACTGGATGTTTAAACATTTTGAATTATCTCTAAATATAAATTTGTCTTGCCATGTCCTGCAATGGGTGCCAACTCAATGGGCAGTTAATCATGATAGATAGATAGATAGATAGATAGATAGATAGATAGATAGATAGATAGATAGATAGATAGATAGATAGATAGATAGATAGATAGATAGATAGATAGATAGATAGATAGATACTTTATTAATCCCAAGGGGAAATTCACATTCTCCAGCAGCAGCATACTGATACAAAAAAAAAAAAACCAATATTAAATTAAAGATTGATAATAATGCAGGTAAAAACAGACAATAACTTTTTATAATGTTAATGTTTACCCCCCCCCCCGAGTGGAATTGAAGAGTCGCATAGTTTGGGGGAGGAACGATCTTCTCAGTCTGTCAGTGGAGCAGGACAGTGACAGCAGTCTGTCACTGAAGCTGCTCTTCTGTCTGGAGATGACACTGTTTAGTGGATGCAGTGGATTTTCCATAATTGATAGGAGCCTGCTTAGCGCCCATCGCTCTGCCACAGATGTTAAACTGTCCAGCTCCATGCCAACAATAGAGCCTGCCTTCCTCACCAGTTTGTCCAGGCGTGAGGCGTCTTTCTTCTTAATGCTGCCTCCCCAGCACACCACCTCGTGGAAGAGGGCGCACACCACAACCGTCTGATAGAACATCTGCAGCATCTTATTGCAGATGTTGAAGGACGCCAGCCTTCTAAGGTAGTATAACCGGCTCTGTCCTTTCTTACACAGAGCATCAGTATTGGCAGTCCAGTCTAATTTATCATCCACCTGCACTCCCAGGTATTTATAGGTCTGCACCATCTGCACACAGTCACCTCTGATGATCACGGGGTCCATGAGGGGTCTGGGCCTCCTAAAATCTACCACCAGCTCCTTGGTTTTGCTGGTGTTCAGGTGTAGGTGGTTTGAGTCACATCATTTAACAAAGTCATTGATTAGGTCCCTGTACTCCTCCTCCTGCCCACTCCTGATGCAGCTCACGATAGCAGTGTCGTCAGCGAACTTTTGCACGTGGCAGGACTCCGAGTTGTGTTGGAAGTCCGATGTATATAGGCTGAACAGGACCGGAGAAAGTACAGTCCCCTGTGGCGCTCCTGTGTTGCTGACCACAATGTCAGACGTGCAGTTCCCAAGACGTGCATACTGAGGTCTGTCTTTAAGATAGTCCACGATCCATGCCACCAGGTATGAATCTACTCCCATCTCTGTCAGCTTGTCCCTAAGGAGCAGAGGTTGGATTGTGTTGAAGGCGCTAGAGAAGTCTAGAAACATAATTCTTACAGCACCACTGCCTCTGTCCAAGTGGGAGAGGGATCGGTGTAGCATACAGATGATGGCATCCTCCGCTCCCACCTTCTCCTGATATGCAAACTGCAGAGGGTCGAGGGCGTGTTGAACCTGTGGCCTAAGGTGGTGAAGCAGCAGCCTCTCCATGGTCTTCATCACATGTGATGTCAGAGCAACAGGCCGGAAGTCATTCAGCTCACTAGGACGTGATACCTTTGGGACTGGAGTGATGCAAGATGTTTTCCAAAGCCTCGGGACTCTCCCCTGTTCCAGGCTCAGGTTGAAAATGCGCTGTAGAGGACCCCTCAGCCCCGATGCACAGACCTTCAGCAGTCGTGGCAATGCTCCATCTGGACCCGCTGCTCTTCTGCCACGAAGTCTCCTCAGCTCTCTGCTCACCTGCGCTGTTGTAATTATGGGTGGGGATGTCTCTCCTATGCTGGTATCAGCAGAAGGATGTGTGGAGAGTGCAGTACTCTGAGGTGAGAGTAAGAGTGGGTTAGGGTGGTCAAACCTGTTAAAGAAGTTGTTCATTTGGTTTGCTCTCTTCACTCTCTCTCGATGGTGGCACCCCGCTTCGAGCTGCAGCCAGTGATGATATTCATCCCATCCCACACTTCCTTCATGCTGTTATTCTGCAACTTCTGCTCCAGCTTTCTCCTGTACTGCTCCTTCGCCGTCCTGAGCTGGACTCGGGGTTCCTTCTGCACGCGCTTGAGCTCATGCTGATCACCACTTTTAAAAGCCCTTTTCTTCTGGTTCAAAAGGCCCTTGATGTCACTTGTAATCCATGGCTTGTTGTTAGCATAGCAGCGTACAGTTCTTACTGGAACTACAATGTCCATACAGAAGTTGATGTAGTCGGTAGTACAGTCAACAACCTCCTCAATGTTCTCACTATGTGATCCCTGCAGGATATCCCAGTCTGTAGTTCCAAAGCATTCTCTCAGAGCCTTCTCTGCCTCCAGGGACCACTTCCTGAATGAGCGTGTGGTTGTAGGTAGGACCCTCACTCTTGGTTTGTAGTGAGGCTGAAGCAGACCCAGGTTATGATCTGCTTTCCCAAGCGCAGGCAGCGGGGTGGCTCTGTATGCGTCTTTAACGTTTGCATACAGTAAATCAATAGTCTTATTTCCCCGGGTGTTACAGTCCACATACTTTAATATTAACATCTCCCATCTTAATGAGTGGCTAAGGTTTCAAGCCATTATATTGAAATTATTCAATATAATTTTCACTAATTTAATTAACTTTTGCACCAGTGTCCAACTTAAGTTTAATTACAGTCCCTGTTATTTCCACCAGCACTATCCAGTTGTCACTTTCAACTGTACTTACATTATACTCTTTATTGTCCTGCTATTCAATATTGTCAAGAGTTAACATGCCCAGAAAGAGCTCATTATCTGAATCAACATCTTGCACAAACTGAACATGCTCCTCTTTCCTGTGGTTGTGCTTAGTAAAACATTGTTTAGCAAAATGATTCAGTCTTTTACACTTTGCATATTGCTTCCCAAAGGCAGGACTGCTGCTTTCCACAAGTTTTTGTTTCTGCTTTACTTTACTAGAACTGCTTTTCTTCGCGTTCCCCTTCTCAAACACTGTGGCTACTGCTTTTCCTGTTAATCCTCCTGCCTTCAAGTTTTCACTGAATGTTCTTGTGTGCTGCTGCGTGATCTCATTTACATGGGATATATTAATTGCCCCTGTCATTGTTAGATAAGCCTCTCTCAGCATCCTTTCATTCAATTTTTCATTTTGAATGCCATATACTATTTGATCCCTTATCATGGAGTCTTGTAATTCCCAAAATTACATGAACTAGCCTTTAATTTAAGGTCCATTGAGAAATTATTGACGGTCTCTCCCTGCCGTTGAGTATGAGTGCAAAACACAAATCTCTCGTAGGTTTTGTTCTTTCTTGGTGAGCAGTGTTTGTC
Source organism: Erpetoichthys calabaricus (assembly GCF_900747795.2). NCBI lineage: Eukaryota > Metazoa > Chordata > Cladistia > Polypteriformes > Polypteridae > Erpetoichthys > Erpetoichthys calabaricus. Next base: position 121,959,384 of record NC_041406.2, on the reverse strand, counting down.
AATTTTCTCAATAACATTGTCAATTTTTCTTTATCATCTGCTTGTCCAAGCATGAATGTATTGAATACCTCAATTGCTTGAGGTTCAGAAACGGTTAGCAGTAACGCAATCTTCTGTGAGTCTTGTTTGCTGTCTAAGCCAACCACTTGCATGTACAGCATGAAACACCATTTGGAACACACCATTCTCTATCCACATTTCCCATCCAATTCGCAGGTTCAGGCGGTTTCACATTCTCCATGTCAACTTACCCTTACTGGTACTTCTGTGACGGTGTCTTCAGCTCAGCTTTCATTCCTCTCTTCACTACATTTTACAAAGTACAAACACTCCAAAACCATTTGTCAAACCAACCTTCTGGAAATGTTTTCCAGGTCCACTTCTGGTACCATGTGTTGTTTGTTTACTTAAATAAGAACAAACTGTGGGTTCGTTAAGTGAACTTTATTACAATTCCAAACCATTACAGAAACACTGCAACTATATGCTTCTCTAAGAAGGTACTGGTGGCAACTGTAACACTGCTAATGCTTCTTCTTCTATATACAGTATATAGTTTTCCCTAATATGTACTCTACAGCCCTCTACAGGATTACCATACTTATTTACATTACCGCCACTCTCCCTAATTAAAGATTAGTATTGTAGAATAAGTCAAATGGTTTATTTAAATAATTGATAATTCATTATTTTATTAATAACTTCTACTCAAACAAAACATATTTTAGTTGAATATGATGTCCTCCAAGAATTACTTTCCTTAGCTGATTCATAGATGTGCAAGACAACATATTTATAAATGCTAAAGCAAAAAAATAGGTATACGTGAAATATCCACCAATGTTATAATAAGGAAACCCCAACTGGCTTTCACTTAAACAATAGACTCAAAATGAAAATAAAATAGCCAGTAATGCATTTTACCCCAAATAACTGATACAAGAATGTGGCAAAATTACAGTACATGATTGTTCTGAAACTACAAGAGCTGTTGTTTTTATTTCTACCGGCAGCTTTGAAATACTTTGAATTGGATGGATGAGTGATTATGCTGCGCCGACATGTCCCTTTTAGAACATTAGATCAATCTAGACGAAAACAGGCCATTCAGCCCAACAAAGCTCGCCGGTCCTATCCACTTATTTATTCCAAAAAAAAACAAAGTCGAGTTTTGAAAGTGCCTAAAGTCTTACTGTCTACCACACTATTTGGTAGCTTATTCCAAGTGTCTATTGTTCTTTGTGTAAAGAAAAACTTCCTAATGATTATGCGAAATTTACCCTTAACAAGTTTCCAATTGTGTGCACGTGTTCTTGATGAACTCATTTTAATATAACAGTCTCGATCCACTGTACTAATTTCCTTCATAATTTTAAAAACTTCAATCATGTCACCTCTTAATCTTCTTTTGCTTAAACTGTATATGCTCAGCTCTTTTAATCTTTCCTCATAATTCAACCCCTGTAGCCCTGGAATCAGCCTAGACGCTCTTCTCTGGACCTTTTCTAGTGCTGCTATGTCAATTTTGTAACCTGGAGATCAAAACTGCATGCAGTATTACAGATGAGGCCTCACTATTGCATTATAAAGGTTTAGCATAACCTCCATGGACTTTTGGTATATGAATTGTCCATTCATACAGAACTAGCTGAAATCTCTGAAACACCAACCAATAGTGTGTTTAGAAAATGAATGGCTAGATTGATTTTCTAGAATATGGAGAAAAAGTTAATAATTTCTTCATTTTATTTAGCTATTCCTGACCCATTAAGGACTGGGTACATTATCGTAACTAGCAGACAATATTCCAAGACTAATAACTTATGGTGCTGCACATAATATAAAGTGAATATATCAACCAAACTCGATTTTTTTTATCTGTATCTTTGATAATCCTTTAATCATGGCAACTCATAATGTGTCTTAGTAGTGTGTATGGTCCCCACAAGCCTGTATGCACTCCCGATAACATCTGTGCATGCTCCTGATGAGACAGTGGATGGTGTCCCAGTGGGCATCCTCCCACACTTGGACACTGGCTGTTAGGATTTCATCCTGGTACCTAATTGCAGTCAGAGTGCCATTGCCTAGCACATGGAGGTCTTATGCATCCCCAGACCATCAATGACACACTGCCAAACTGGTCATGCTGGGTGATACTGCAGGGTGCATTATGTTCACCATGGCATCTGCAGACTCTTTCACGTCTATCACATGTGCTTTATGTAAACCTGTTCTCATCTGGGGCGCCAATGGCAGAGCAGCTAATTGTGGTATGCTCCGGTAAATGCCAATCGAGTTAAACGGTGATGGGCTGTGAGCACAGGTCCCACTAGAGAATGTCAGGCCCTCATGCCATCCTCATGAAGTCTATTTTTGACAGTTTGGTCAGAAACATGCACACCAGTAGACAGCTGGAGGTCATTCTGTAGAGCTCTGACAGTGCTCCTCCTGTTCCTCCTCGCACAAAAGAGAAAAAAAAAATAGTGATCCAGTTGCTGGGTTGATGCCCTCCTATAGCCCTGTCTAGCTCTCCTTGTGTAACGGCCCATCTCCTGGTATCTCCCCCAAGCTCTTTAGACTGTGCATGGAGACAAACCAAAACTTCTTGCGACAACACATATACATAGATGTGTCATCACGGAAGAGCTGGACTACCTGTGTAACCTGAATTGGTTGCAGGTACACCTCATGCTGCCGGTAGTGACAAGGACACTAGTAAAATGTAAAACTATACAAGAATTAGGAAGGGTAATGTCTGTGGCCACCACCTGCAAAACCATTCCCTTTATGGAGGTTATCTTGCTGTTACTTCTCCAGTGCATCTGTTGTCACTTTCATCTGCACCAAAACAGGTGAAGTTGAATCACAATTGGTTATGCTTCCTAACTGGACAGATTGACATCTCTGAAATTTAACTGACATGGTATTAGACTGTAATGATTAAGTGTTTCCTTAAATATTAAAATTAAATAATAATAATATTAATAAATATAAATAATATAAATATTAATAAATAATTAATATAATATTAAATATTTACTGAAATTAATACATAACCATGTATACAACCTAATTGTTTTTCCTCAGATCAAACATTTTTTTTGCTCTTAATTTCCCCCTCACACCTTCTATGCTTGACCAAACTGACATCTCAGTAAGGAGGCATTGTTCTGTAACCAACATAATTTATGATTTCCATTTATTTCTTAGTCTATTATCTTCTTGATTTCAACGCTACCTTGATTTTTTATGCTTTCTTATGAGTGGCACCAGCTTACACTATACTAAGATTTCCAGGCATATTATTGAGTTCTCTACTACAACATACTGTATATCCTAGTAAAAGCATAGTACATCTTACTGTATAACATTTTCCTATTAGCTCAGTTTTGAAGAACAGCTTTTTAGGTCAGCAAGTTCTGACATTGCCTTATTTACAAAAATGTATCAATTAGTGTTCCAATGAGCTGTTATCAAAAATATTACATTTGGTCACGTCTTTTATTGATTTATTAAATAAACCACAAATTATCCTCTTATTCTTCATAGTAATGTGGTTTATTATATTCTCTATGGTTTGCATTTAAAAATTGTGGAAACCATGGGCACTTTAGCTACCTCCAACCCCGACACAGACAGGCAGAGACACGAGTTTGCCACACAACACACATTTACTCATCTGGGAAGCACTTTTCTTGCTCCCCACAGCAGTACAACACAAATAAACAGCAACAAAGCCCAGTTCTTTTCTTCTCTCTTTCTCCACCTCCTCTCCTCTCCCGGCAAGCTTCGTCCACCTCCTCCAGATTCTGGCTCCCTGATTAGTGATGGCTGGCTCCTTTTATAGGACACTCAGAAGAACTCTAGATGTGGCAAAAGTGCTGCTAAATAGGGCTCAGGAAATGTCCAGGCACCCCCTGTCAGTGGTCATGGGCCCCAGCAGGGTTAAGCTTCCATGCTCCTAACCAATGGCCCTGTTGCAAGCTAGGGGGGGGCTGGCCTCTAGCGTTCCAGGGGGGATAGTGTCTGGAATAAGCTATCTCCCTTGGTGCTTCCATGATCAGGGCATCCCAACCGGATAAGGGTCCTGGAGAATTTACCACAATATATATACATACATACAGTATCTATCTACCTAGGGTACGAAGCGGAAGTGGAAAATGGCCACTGTGAGATGCAGCATGTTGTCAAAGAATTTCCAGGCCCTTGAGAGTCAGATTCAGCAACTCCTAGCCAGACAGAAGCACCTCAGGCAACTGAAGGTTCACCTGCTAAAAGAGACCTCCTCCATAGCTGAGAGCATCGCAGCTTGTCTCAATTCCGCAACATCAACCCCCGCTCCATGGAGGTGGGTTTTACTCCTGCGCCTACTTGAAACAATGATTACAAGGGAATCTGGCTGCTTCAGCAATCGAGGCAGGGTCTCAAGACTAGATCACCTCCGTCAGCTTAGACAAGCGTTGCTATCTAGAACCACATCAACCCTCTCTGCTTCCCTACCGTGCCAGCAGTTTTTGATGATGTATTTGTTATTGGGGATTCAAATTTACGTAACCTCAATATCTCTTGCACTAAGAAGAAATCTTTGGTTTCTTGTTTTCCCAGTGCACGTCTATGAGATATTACGAGAAGAGTACCGATTAAGAAGAGAAGAGTGATTAAAGGTTAACGTAAGGCAGGTCATGATCATGGATATATCAGACCACTTTTGCGTATTATTTAATGTAAAAATACTGATAACTACAACTAATGAGAAGTGTACTGTTAAAAAATGTTATTTTGATGCATCTGTAGCTTCAATGTTTGCTAATATTCTAAACAATCAGTACAATTGTACTGCTTATCTTAAATATGCTAATAGTGTAAATAGTAAGGTGGAAAATGTTAATGCAATGGTGAGAGCTGCAGTTGACATAGTAGTCCCTGAAAAGACTGTTAAGAAATCCTCCAGAACTATTAAAACTTGGAAGACACAAACAATGTCTGATTTAAAGAGAACATACCAGAGAGCTGAGTGTAAATGGAGAAAAACTAAACTGATAGTCCACTACGAAATATTAACACTAGAATCCCTGAAGCCTACGAAAAAACTCACAGCACCACTCCCATCAGCGTACTTTTGTGTTGTAAATGCGTTGATCAGCACAAGCAGCAAGCTGCCTGCTGTCCTATCCCTCACCTTGACGGAGCTCAGCTTTGGCAAAAAGTTCTCCCAGCTTAAGCCAAAGCTCCTTATCTGCATGTGAGGTTCCTGGAGTTGTATAGGGTAAATAATACAGTATATTATTATTTGTAATACATGCATTTCATGCGTGTTCCGTGTCTATAAAGATCTGGGTAAGTGTAGGATGAAAGGAAATGCGAGGCAAGAAATGCTGAACACATACTTAAAGCAGAAACTTTTTCTATGTTATACTAATAATGACGTGAAGTGTATACTGTGGGAAGACTTTAGTCCAAATATCAAATAAACACGTGCACTTTTAGATAGAATGATAGAGATAGATAGATAGATAGATAGATAGATAGATAGATAGATAGATAGATAGATAGATAGATAGATAGATAGATAGATAGATAGATAGATAGATAGATAGATAGATAGATAGATAGATAGATAGATAGATAGATACTTTATTAATCCCAAGGGCAAATTCACATACTCCAGTAGCAGCATATTGATAAAAAACTATATTAATTAAAGAGTGATAAAAATACAGGTATAACAGACAATCTATACTAATTAATAAAAGGCAAAGCCCTCACTGACTGACTGACTGACTGACTGACTGACTCACTCACTCACTCATCACTAATTCTCCAACTTCCCGTGTAGGTGGAAGGCTGAAATTTGGCAGGCTCATTCCTTACAGCTTACTTACAAAAGTTAGGCAGGTTTCATTTCGAAATTCTATGCGTAATGGTCATAACTGGAACCTGTTTTTTGTCCATATACTCTAATGGAGGAGGCAGAGTCACGTATCGCGTCATCACGTATTACGCCTCCTACGTAATCACGTAAAGTGAAAACAAGGAAGAGATTTACAGCACGAGTCAAACGCGGGAACAAAGGTAAATGACGTTAATTGTTGAGTGTCTTTTAATACTTTGTAATTGTTGAGTGTCTTTTAATACTGTGTAAGCATACATATTAACAGATGTGCAATTAAACGTGTGCATTTACGGGGTGATTTCTCAGGCTTAAAGCTCGAAGTGATCACTCGAGTGAAGGCAGCTTCACAAAAAAAACAGATCCTTAACAAACTGTTATTTGTATATTTCACCTCAAATTTAAAAGGTTTTCTTTGCTTCTTAATAAAAATTTAAAAGCAGAACTTCGCCGGTGCGAAACCGCGGGGATTTGAGCGACTGACGCATACACACATATTCATGAGTGCAGGTACTTCGGAAACAAAGCACCGTGTAAACCTAAAGTTTAAATTAAGTTCATAGACCTACAAAAGGTTGCCATTGATTTCAGGCAAGATTGCTTTTCTCCTGTACAACTATACGTTGCATTCTCAAGAGTGTGCTTGCACGGATTCGTCATATTACAACTGGAGTGCTGAACTGACAAACTGGTATACAAACAGAACAATCGTAAAAACAGGATTAAATAAAAAGGCTGCTTCCGTTGGCAAAGTAACGAAAAAGGAAGACCTTATATGACGTTCGTTTATAAAACAGCGGAAAGGCTGTGTGAAGTCAGCTACACAAAAAAACAGATCCTTAACAAATTGTTAGTGGTATATTTTACCTCAATTTAAAAAGGTTTACTTTTCTTCTTAATAAAAATTTTAAAACAGTACTTCGCCGCTGCGAAGCGCGGGTATTTTGATATATATATGTAGATATGTGTATATATATATATGTAGATATGTGTATATATATATATATATATGTGTAGATATGTATATATATATATATATATATGTGTAGATATGTATATATATATATATATATATATGTGTAGATATGTATATATATATATATATATATATGTGTAGATATGTGTATATATATATATATATATATATATATATATATATGTGTGTAGATATGTATATATATATATATGTGTAGATATGTGTATATATATATATATATGTATATGTGTAGATATGTGTATATATATATATATATATATATATATATATATGTATATGTGTAGATATGTATATATATATGTATATATGTAGATATATATATATATATATACTGTAGATATGTAGATATATATATATATATAAATATGTATATATATATATATGTAGATATGTATATATATGTAGATATATAAATATACTGTATATATGTATATATATGTGTCTGTGTGTGTATATATGTATGTATGTATCTATGTATGTGTGTGTATATATATATATATGTATGTGTGTATGTAAATATGTATATGTGGATGTGTATATGTGTATATATATATATATATATGTATATATGTGTATATGTAGATATGTATATATATGTATATATATGTATATATATATGTTTATGTGTGTGTGTGTGTGTGTATTATATGTATATATATGACAGCAACACTCATAACAATGACAACACAATTACATATACAGTATATATGTAGATATGTATATATATATATGTGTGTAAATGTATGTATGTATGTATGTATGTCTAGATAGATTTATATATATATATATATATATATATATGTAGATATGTATATATATGTGTATATATATGTAGATATGTGTATATATGTAGATATGTAAATACAGTATATATGTAGATATGTAAATATATATGTATATGTGTCTGTGTGTATATATATATATATATATATATGTGTGTGTATATATGTATGTATGTGTGTGTATATATATATATATGTATGTGTATGTATGTGTATATGTATATATGTATATGTGTGTGTATGTACTGTATCTGTGTATATATATGTTGATATGTGTATATATATATATGTATATATATGTGGATGTGTATATGTATATATATATGTATATGTAGATATGTGTATATGTAGATATGTATATATGTATATGTATATTTATGTTTATGTGTGTGTATATTATATATATATAAGACAGCAACACTCATAACAATAACAACACAATTACATTGACAATCATGTTACGTTATTTTTAAAATGTTTCCTTTTCTTTTTCATAACCTCTTTAACACACTACTTCTCTGCTGCGAAGCGCGGGTATTTTGCTAGTAACTTTATATAATGTTAACGTTTACCCCCCCGAGTGGAATTGAAGAGTCGCATAGTGTGGGGGAGGAACAATCTCCATAATCTGTCAGTGGAGCAGGACAGTGACAGCAGTCTGTCGCTGAAGCTGCTCTTCTGTCTGGAGATGATACTGTTTAGTGGATGCAGTGGATTCTACATGATTGACAGGAGCCTGCTCAGCGCCCGTCGCTCTGCCATGGATGTCAAACTGTCCAGCTCCGTGCCTACAATAGAGCCTGCCTTCCTCACCAGTTTGTCCAGACGTGAGGCGTCCCTCTTCTTTTTGCTGCCTCCCAGCACACCACCGTGTAGACGAGGGCGCTCGCCACAACCGTCTGATAGAACATCTGCAGTATCTTATTGCAGATGTTGAAAGACTCCAGCCTTCTAAGGAAGTATAGTCGGTATAGTCAAGCCCCTTTTATTTGAGGGGCAGCATGGTGGTGTAGTGGTAGTACTGCTGCCTCACAGTAAGGAGACCTGGTTTCAACTGCATGGAGTTTGCATGCTCTCCCCATGTCTGCGTGGGTTTCCTCTGGGTACTCCAGTTTCCTCCCACAGTGCAAAGACATACAGGTTAGGTGCATTGGTGATCCTAAATTGTCCCTGGTATGTGTGTGTGTGTGTGCCCTGCAGTGGGCTGGTGCCCTGCCCAGGATTTGTTTCTGCCTTGCACCCTGTGCTGTCTGGGATTGGCTCCAGCAGACCCCTGTGACCCTGTGTTAGGATATAGCGGGTTGGAAAATGACAGACTGACTGAATTTTATTCAAGAATATAACCAAAGAAAAAAAAGCATTTGATTTACATACTTAAAGCAGAAAGTTTTTTCAAGTTATACTATTAATGACGTGAAGTGTATAATGTGTGAAGACTTTAATCCAAATATCAAACAAACACGTGCACATTTATTCAAGAATATAACCAAAGAAAAAAAACATATAATAATAACATATAATGAAAAAATATAATAATAATATACATCTGATTTGAGTCTGTAACACCCAGTGTAAATTTTGGCTACTTGCAAAAATGAGTGCTTGTTTTTTTATTATTCAGTTTTATTCTCTCAGTGACGTTCACGTGATACAACAAACTTGCCTCTCAGTCTCTGAGTTGATGGCATTTATCTCCATTCTTTTCTTTTTTTTCTTTTTTTTTTATTTTATTGAAATTTTTAAAATCAAATAACACTCCATACACATAACTCGAGTTTTACAAAAAGAAAAAAAAAAAGAAAAAGGTTCGAAACAAATCAACCCCCACCCCTTAAAAAGAGAGCTAGGCCAGCAGTGTAAAACTTTATGCTAGTAAAGTCAAATGAATAGATAAAATAATTATAAATGAATAAAGATAAATGGAGAAAAATAGGGGAGAAAACCTGCTTCCTCAATTTAAATGCCTATTCTAAAATGTTATTGATTAGATCCTGCCAGGTTTTGAAAAAGTTTTGCACAGATCCTCTATGTGCGAATTTGATTTTTTCCAGTTTCATATAGTATATAATATCAGTTACCCACTGACTTAGAATAAGTGAGTTAGGATTCTTCCAATTGAGCAAGATAAGTCTACGTGCCAATAGTGTAGTAAAGGCAATTACAGTTTATTTGTCTTTCTCCACCTTAAGCCCACCTAGAAGTACAGTCGACCCTTGATATACGACCGGCCTGACATGTGAACAACTTGATTTACCACCAAAATTTTTGTTTTGATTTACGACCAACATCTTGCATTACGACCAGAATGCGGTCACGTGTATCCGCTTGCGCGATTGTAAACAAACAACCGAGAGAGTTAGTAAGCATCATTCGGAGCCCAGATACATGTGTTTGTGGACGTAATTTCCGTCATTGCAGTGATTTACCTATATATATAATTCACTAAGACCATGCAAGCAAGACACATAATTGCTAAGGAAGGAAGAGAAGGTAACAAAGGTAAAGAAAGCGATCACAATCAAAACGAAGAAGGAAATTGTGTGGAAATATGAGAGTTCTGTTCGTGTGACCGATCTCGCTAACATGTACAGCATGTCGAAATCCACCATCTCGACCATTTTACAAAGAAAAGATTTGCATAAGGAGGCTCCTTCTAAACAACCACCTTCCGTTTCATTCTCCTGCTCAAGTCTCGATTCCTGTTTTTGACAAGTTTAGACCAATTTCTAACCTGCCTTTCTTAAGTAAAATTATAGAAAAGGCCATTATTAAGCAGCTAAATGATTACTTGATTCAATATTCTATTCTTGACAAGTTTCAGTCCAGTTTTAGAACAAATCACAGTACAGAAACTCTCCTGGCTAAAGTAGTAAATGATTTGTGGGGTAATGTGAACTGAGGCCATATATCTGTTCTTGTTCTCTTAGACTTGAGTGCAGCATTTGACACTATAGACCACATTATTCTTATGAATCGCCTTAGACAGTGGGTGGGCCTCTCCGGTATCTTAAACTGGTTTCAGTCTTACTTAGCAGGTAGCAAAGTCTTTGTTAGTTGTGGTGAATGTACTTCCAAGACCCATGATATTGAATATGGTGTACGACAGAGATCTATTCTGTGTCCGTCTACGTGCTTCCATTAGGTCAAACTTATTTCAAAGTACAAGGTGAGTTACCACAGCTATGCAGATGACACATGGCTTTATTTATCAATAGCACCCGATGACCCTGACACTCTTGGCTCTCTGAGCCAATGTCTTAGCAGTATTTCTGATTGAATGAGTAGTAACTTTCTCAAACTAATTAAGTAGAAAACAGAAATTTTAGTGATTGACAAACATGGATATAGCAAGGATATTAAGAAATAAACTTAATCCCTTAGGCTTAAAAGTCAAGACAGAGGTTTAGAATTTAGGGGTTCTTATTGACTCTGACCTAAACTTTAAACTGCATATTAACCAGATTACTAGGTCTTCATTTTTTCACTTAAGGAATGCAGCAAAATTTTAGACCTCTTATAACTGATACATTTAAAACTGATTATTAAGTTCAAACTCTTGTTTTAGTTGACTAGAGTACTATAATGCACTCTTAACAGGACTCCTAAGAAAGATATTAATCGGATGCAATTAGTGCAGAATTCAGCAGCCAGACTGTTAACTTAGGAAAAAAACATTTGAGCACATCTCACCATTTTTAGTGCTGTTACATTGGTTACCTGTGTCATTCAGAATTGACTTTAAAATATAACTACTGGTTTATAAAGCCTTATAAATCTTGTTCCGTCCTGTATTTTGGAATGCCTACCCTAAACTCAAAGTCATTACCTCAGATCTTCGAATGGATGTCTGCTTATAATTTCAAGAGCTAAACTTTAACAGAAGTGGTGAGGTGGCCTTTAGCTGGTAGGTGCCCAAAATCTGACATACTTTACCAATACAAATTCACCAGGCTAGCACTATGGAATGTTAAAAAAAACTGCTAAAATCCCATTATTTTAATATGGCTTTTTTGTAGCTACATTTTAGTTTTATTCTTGATAAGACTATATAGGCATAGAATTATCATATTCTTCAGGGATCCACAATGTGTATCAGTTTCTACTATTCTCTGCTATCTTTTCTGGTTCGTCTGTCATATGGATCTGCACCACCACCAGCACCTGAGCAAGGCACCATGTAGTCCCCTGCTATGATGGAATGAATGTGGGTGTACCCGCTGTCTACAAGGCCAACATTATTATGTGAGGTCTGAAAACCAAGAGGACGGATTTAAGAACATTTATGTTAGGTAGAATGCCCAGTGGGGTCTGGGTAGTGTTTTTAGCCTTGGAACACCTGAAGATTTAGCTTTTTTTTCCAGCCTAATTGGAGTTTTTTTTTGTTTGTTTATTTCTATCCTCCTACCCATCCGACATTACCTTTTTCTTTGTAACTTATTGTTTAACTAGCCAACCCGCAGCGTAACATACGCCGCATAATTATGTATTGATGGGTGAACACTTGCTGAACGACACAGTTGTCCAAATGGGGTGGGTTTGTGGATACCACTGTGAGTGAATGAAAAGATGGACCTCTGGAGAGAGCAACATACAATTGTCCGTGACTGAAAGCAGGATCATCTGAGACGATGGAGGCCACGCTGGTGAAAGTTACTTCGTCGGCAGGGATAAGTTTCAGCACTTGTTCATTAAGGTGTAGCGAGTCTTCGTTGTTGACGCTTAATATAGCTTGCGTACTGAGTTGTTCCGGAGTCACAGTTGAGAAACACTTTTTTAATGTCTTTTAAGCACAGGGAAAAAAATTAACATGTGAAACATCCGTAATGTAATAAGCCACCAAGAAAAGTAACATTGCAACAATGCACGCTATGATCCGATCGCTGTAAACAGAAGTGAAAACAAAATCGAGGCCAGTGCATTCTTTAACTGCCTTGTAGCGCAATGGTAGTGCTGCTGTTTTGCAGTAAGGAGACTGTGGAAGATTTTGGGTTCGCTTCCCGGTTTCTCCCTGTGTGGATAGCGCTTTGAATACTGAAAACACCGGTATATCAATGTAATGAAGTATTATTATTCTTATGCATCCAGCGCTCTCTCTCTCTCGCGCACCTGTATGCATGTGTGTGTCGCTCGCTCTCTCTCGCTCGCTGCACGTGTTCCTGCAGGCATACCAGTAAGTGAATGAAAAGATGGAACTCTGGAGAGAGCAACATACAACTGTCCGTGACTGAAAACTGGTTTTGGCAGATACATTCACATCTTTTTGAAAGTTTGGCCCTGTGCCGTATTAATTGTCACTGCAAAGGCAAATCTAACAGGAAATTGTTTTTGCTCAGATGCACGCGCAGGCTCTCTCTCAGCAGCACGCGAGCTCCCTCCCCCTCTGTCTCTCAGAAGCACTCGAGCCCTCTCTCTCTCTGTAACATTGCAGCAGTTGTATAAACACTTTTTTTTAAATGAGTTTTAAGCACAGGGGGAAAAAAGGAACATTTGAACAAATCCGAACTTTATGTAAAAGCCAACCAAGATAGTAACATTGCAGGAGTTCACCATTTTTAATCAGGCGACTGACAGTAGTGGAGTCAGGCACAGAGAAGGTCAGCTGCTGAGAAAGCGTCTCGACTGTTGCAGGGCGGTGAAGCAGGTGAGACGCTAATGAAAAAGAGGCACAGGGCTTATTGGTTTTTAAAGACTGCTTCCTTCATTGTGTTTTAACCTCAGTTTTAAAGGATTGCGCGGCTCTCTCTGTCACGCTGCCTGTGTGTGTGCGGCTCTCTCTCTCGGGCTGCCTGTGTGTGCCTCTGTCTCTCTCTGGCGCTGCCTCTGTGTGAACCAAGGTTCCACTGAGGTTGACTAATGAAAAGTCAACGTGGCTCAGAGCTGCATGTGGACTGTGGCACAGACAAACAGAAATGACGGCATGTTTTCCGAGGCGTCGCGTCCGAGTTGGTGGGCGTGGCTCTGCGAGTTGTCGTCGTATCCAATGGTCTTAGAGTTGGTGGGCATGGCTCCTTCCTGCGTGCGCCATGGGCGTCTTACTTGTCGGCGGCTTAGTGAATCCACGCCCCTTCCGGCATGCTTTCCATGGGTGGCTACTTGTCTCCCGGCTTAGTGAATTATATATATATAGATGGTATTGGCTAAAAACTATTTGTTTTTGTTTCATATAACTTTCATTTTGTCTTCTTGTAAAGTACTTTAAGCTACATTTTATGTATGAAAATGTGCTATAATGTTCTTGTTGTTGCTGTGTATACCAGGGGTTTGTGTCATGTTCCCTCTTCCTCTCACTGTAGAATGAAAGGCTAATGACCACTTCACTGCTGATGTCACTTCCATTGTGAGCCTGCCTCAACCTGCTCCATCCTGCTGACAGCCCTTATAAATTGGGAACGGGGCATTTCAAATCAAATCTTTATTGGACTCACATCTCAAAAGATGTCTTGCTTTCCTTGTTAAAAGATTTACCCCAAGCCTTTTCTTGTGTTCAGTCTCCTCTCTTACATATATATTATAAACTACCAGTGACAATCAGAAATTTTAATGTTATTAATAGAAATGTATAACCCTTTATATCATGATGCCATTAAATTCATTTAAAATACAGCCAAGACACTACTAGTGTGTCTAATGGATAATGATGCTTCATATTTAATTTATTATTCACATATGACTGCAAAGTCCCATCTTCAATAGCCATTCCTTCGGGGTTCTAATGGTAAACTCCTTTAGCTTATCCTTAAACAGTCATGTATAAATGTTAATTGGTTATTAGAGAAAACTTTGCAATTGGATAAGCACCGCCAAAATGTGTTATTCTGTTCACTTATGTTGCAAAGTGTTGGCTTTCTTAAATTTAAGTACTGGGTTCAAAAATGTCCAAAACAAAACAAAACAAGAAACATGTCAGTCTACTGGTTTTTTTTTTGGTTTTTTTTTTGCATAATGAAGGTTATTCAGTGTGACAGATTGACAAGAAACTGCAGACTTCATACAAAGGTTTCTATTATTGGTCTATTATTGCCTTGACAGAAGAGTGAAAACTACATTTAACAAGGACAAAAGAAGGTGAAAGCCCAGATGCACAACTACATAAGAGGATAAATTTATCCGAGTGTGTAGTATCAGAAGTGAATGCCTTTCAGTTCCTCAGTTGACTTCTTCGTTAAATACATGACAAATACCAGTGTCATTTGTAAAAAAGAGAAGATGATTCCAGGATGCTGATCATAGTTTGCTTTTTCCAGTCATCTTTCATCCAGTGTCTGTGTTCTTTTACCCAGTTAAACATTTTCTTTTTTTTTGCCAGCTTCATATATGGTTTTTCCTTTGGAATCCTGCTTCTAAGGCCAGCATCCCAGAATTGTCTTTTTATGTCTTTTTGCCAGGAAAATTTTCTAAGAAAATGGGCCTCAGTTATAGTGTCATCAGTTAATCAAATGCGTTGTAAGTACTACGTAACTAACTGATTATTTATGTGTATACAATATTTGCATTTTTTAATCTTATATTTTTAGTACACTGGAGCTCCTTACTCTTAAACATCCAAATACCTTACAGTTACCCATGACTAAAACATTCCTGGCATAGATGAATTGCTGCTTTTTCTAGTGACTGACCCTTGGCTTTTGTTGATGGTCATTGCAAAACAAAACACTATATTATTTTAAAATACATTAAGTACTTAGTAGAAAAAATTAGGGCGGCACGGTGGCGCAGTGGGTAGCGCTGCTGCCTCGCAGTTGGGAGACCTGGGGACCCGGGTTCGCTTCCCGGGTCCTCCCTGCGTGGAGTTTGCATGTTCTCCCCGTGTCTGCGTGGGTTTCCTCCGGGCGCTCCGGTTTCCTCCCACAGTCCAAAGACATGCCGGTTAGGTGGATTGGCGATTCTAAATTGGCCCTAGTGTGTGCTTGGTGTGTGGGTGTGTTTGTGTGTGTCCTGCGGTGGGTTGGCACCCTGCCCAGGATTGTTTCCTGCCTTGTGCCCTGTGTTGGCTGGGATTGGCTCCAGCAGACCCCCGTGACCCTGTGTTCGGATTCAGCGGGTTGGAAAATGGGTGGATGGATGGATAGAAAAAATTAGAATTTGGTGTATACATATAATTTCTCCTGTAACACATCTTTTAAAAATGGTAGCCTCAATCAGATTTGATTGCAACGCTTTGATGTGTAATCTTGTAGCATTGTAAAGTTTTGCAGGGTTTAGTTGATTGAAACAACAGTTTACAGTAATCCCTCCTCCATCGCGGGGGTTGCGTTCCAGAGCCACCCGCGAAATAAGAAAATCCGTGAAGTAGAAACCATATGTTTATATGGTTATTTTTATATTGTCATGCTTGGGTCACAGATTTGCGCAGAAACACAGGAGGTTGTAGAGAGACAGGAACGTTATTCAAACACTGCAAACAAACATTTGTCTCTTTTTCAAAAGTTTAAACTGTGCTCCATGACAAGACAGAGATGACAGTTCCGTCTCACAATTAAAAGAATGCAAACATATCTTCCTCTTCAAAGGAGTGCGCGTCAGGAGCACAGAATGTCAGAAAGACAGAGGAAAGTAAACAAATCAATAGGGCTGTTTGGCTTTTAAGTATGCGAAGCACCGCGGCACAAAGCTGTTGAAGGCGGCAGCTCACACCCCCTCCGTCAGGAGCAGACAAAGAGAGAGAGAGAGACAGAGAAAAACAAACAAGCAAAAATCAATACGTGCCCTTCGAGCTTTTAAGTATGCGAAGCACAGTGCAGCATGTCGCTTCACGAAGCAGCTACACAGAAGGTAGCAACGTGAAGATAATCTTTCAGCATTTTTAGACAAGCGTCTGTATCGTCTAGGTGTGCGAACAGCCCCACTGCTCAATCCCCCTACGTCAGGATCAGAGAAAGTCAGCGCAAGAGAGAGAGAGAGAAAAGTAATTTGGGTTTCTTCTCAGCCATCTGCCAATAGCGTCCCTTGTATGAAATCAACTGGGCAAACCAACTAAGGAAGCATGTACCAGAAATGAAAAGACCCATTGTCCGCAGAAATCCGCGAACCAGCAAAAAATCCACGATATATATTTAAATATGCTTACATATAAAATCCGCGATAGAGTGAAGCCGCGAAAGGCGAAGCGCGATATAGCGAGGGATCACAGTACATCAAAGAAAGCGGAGAACTAGAAATTGAAACCAATATGAACTGAAATAAATTTACAAAATGGAAAACAATGGAAAGTCAAATAGAAGGTACAGCAAACCACAAATCTAACCTTGCAATGCATACTACATATGTATCACACAATGGCAGCAAGTCAACTGAACTAAACTCGGCTTCCAATGTGGGTTTTTACTTCATTCATTCAAGAATTTGTTTCCAAATTAATTGACTGTGTGGCAGGAGGCTGGGGGGCAGACCTGGACCGGGAGGCAGTTTTTACGCCCCCCCCCCGGGCCACAAGGGGACAACCGCCCTGGATAATGAGGGGACCACGGGGACAGTGCCAATAGGCTCAAACCCATTGGGGCCCATGGCCACTGCCAGGGGGTGCCCCGAGTATCGTGGAGCCTGGGAAAGCTGCACTTCCGCCACACCTGGGCAGGTGGAGGAAAAACCTTCCAGGGACTCCCGGAGTGCTTCCGGGTGCTCGTGTCACACCAGGAAGTGCCGCCGGAAGGTCATCAGCAAGCACCTTCCTACAGTCAGGGAGCGAGAGTCGGGAGCTGGAGGTGGGCGACGCTCCAGCGACAGGGAGAAAAAAGGCGGCCCACGGACGTTGGAGAGGCCCGTGGTTGGGGTTGTTTGGTGCTGGAAGCACTGTGTGCTGTGCAGGGTTAAATGTGTGTTTTGTACTTGTGCTGGTGTCTGTCTGATGGTGTTCGGACCAGTTCTCACAAAAGTGATATTCTCACCTTGTGGGCATGAAGTACTACAGTATTATAATTGATTTTTATTCATTATTATTTTTTTATTTTATTAATATGGTTTTACCCTACTGCGGTGGGTTGGCACCCTGCCTGGGACTGGTTCCTGCCTTGTGCCCTATGTTGGCTGGGATTGGCTCCGGCAGACCCCCATGACCCTGTGTTCGGATTCAGCGGGTTGGAAAATGGATGGATGGATGGGTTTTACCCTAAAAGCCACAGCCAGACAGTAAAGTTATAACACTGAATTGTTTTTAACTTTAATTTGTTATAAACATCAAAGACATTTACAGGCTTTACATTTCCAAAGCCCATGCAATGAACTGAACATTTTAAGAACTGTACAGAAATGAACAGGTGAGAAGAAATAATAGAAGAATAACTATGCACAGTGTCCCACTACCCTCTCTGTGAAGGTAATGGGGACCTTAATTAAGCATTAGCATTTTAAACTTCACTTCCTCCTCTATTCTCTCTCTCTCTCTCGCTCCCTTTTACTTCTAGCAAAACAATACCTACAGTCACTCAAAGTGCCAGGCACAAACTGAAGCTTTATAGCGCACTTGCTATCCACATTTTACTTGAGCTTCACTGAACTTTCCTCCAGCTACTACAGCTCATTTACAGTATTTTTCTTGATGCTGTAGCAAATCTGCAATAATTATGTGCAGGTTATCACAATATCCAACTTTATTAACTTTCTTCTTCTTCTACTACTACTTTGAATAATATTATTATTTATTATTTTTGTGGTGAATGCTTACTGTTAACATGAGAAAATTGCAAAATGTCATCATGAGTTCCATTGTGTGGCTTGGAGAGTTGTGAAGTTGTGATGTCATTCATTCATTCTCAAATGTGAACTCTCACTTCTAGCTGGGAGTAGGATACTTTATAAATACGTCTTACAGTATATTCTATTCTGAGGTAGGACAAATTCTTATCCTAGTGTGGCTTTTAGTGAAGTTTCTAGGAGTAATTTTGGAACTCCAGATAAACACTGGTGCAGGATAAGAAAAGTACAATTTATACAGAATGCACTATTAGCATTGTAGAAATAGTGAAGTGAGATGATCAATCTTTAGTAACCTTACGTTTACAAAATCCATCCTTGCCAGGTATCATGGTGTCAAAATAATGAGTGCTGCTGCCTCATAGCATCTGGGTCCTTTCCCAGCCTATTCACCTAGTATGTCCTCATCATGCCTGACTGAGTTTTCTTCAGTTTCTAAAAGTTCTTCACAAATCAAAACAACTGCACATTTTATTAACTGGCAGTTCTAAACTGGTCTGGTATGACAGAGTGTGCGAGTATATGTCAGCATAGCTATGACAAAATGGCATAATATCCAGAGTTGTTTCCTGCTTTTAGATCAATGTCCACATAAGCACTGGTACCCTGTAACTCTGCACCACAAAATTGAGATTTATAAAATGAGTGTAGATTTGCTCCTTATTCTGCTTCTATGTTTGCTAAAAGCTGTCGTACTAGGGTGTTGTACCATGTTAGCCATTATGAATGTAGAGAAAAGCCAAGCAAAATGACACCTTTTATTGGCTAACTAAAAAGATTACAATATGCAAGCTTTCGAGGCAACTCAGGCCCCTTCTTCAGGCAAGATTTAATACAGAGATTGGAGTTCCCTATGTTTATATACACACTCTAGGACAAGAAATAACATTGGTAAATCTTTAAATGAGAAATTTTAAATGTAAAAAATTAATAGATTCATTCAGGCTAGGGTTAATTTAACAAGAGACAAAAGAACAATGTATTGTCAAGATCTCTGGATAAGATAACTGTCCAACAAAGTCTTTTGAAGTTTGTAATGAGTTTTTTCAAAACAATGTAGATCTGTAGACAGGTTGTCTGTCATTCTGAGAGATGTAAACAATCCTCATATCTGGCCATAAAACTCTTGTCTCTATTCAACCCATGTTGTAATGTATTAAATTTTAGCATGAGTTTAACTTCCCATTCTTTTCTCTCTTGCTGTGTTTTGAAGTTGCCCACAAGCACTGTGACTTTAAAGTCCCTCTCACAGTGTCCATGGCTGTTGAAGTGGGCCGCTACAGGAACATCTGTGTTGCCATGTTTAATGTGGAACCTGTGTAAATTCATTCTCTGGCGGAGTGTTTGTCCAGTTTCTCCCACATAGAGTGCAGTGTCAGGACATTTCATGCAGAAAATTAGGTAGACTACATTAGATGATCTGCAGGAAAATGATCCCTTTATGTGATGTTCAAGTCGGCAGTGTGGTATAACTATATGGTCTGTATATGTGATGTTCAAATCGGCAGTGTGGTATAACTATACGGTCTGTATACAACAGAAAAATTGATTGTAAGATTGTTGTATAATCAATAGCTCTTCATTATAGGTAAAAATCCTTAAAAGCACTGCCCAGTGTGATCAGGAACAGACTACCTGGGATGCTGTGTCTGAAAGTGACTTTTCTATTCTCTGTGTAACTCCTTGCTACCAAAAAAGTAATAGCATCAATGGTTTAAACTTACTAATTGCTGAAATACTATGCCTCCTGTGGTTTAACTGAACTGTATAACTTGTCATAAACATCAAAGTGAATGAGTGTAAACCAGTTGTTAGTTCTCATAAAGAATAAACACCACATAGTTTTAACCAGAAATTTTACTTAGTCTTCAATAGTTTCGTGTAAGGTAATGAGAAAAGAGTAAAGTGTTAGTGAGCAGAAGTAGATATACATTTCACTTTCACTATTAAAATTAGTCTGGAATATCTTCATGCACATTCCTGCTTCTACAGTAATGGTGAAATCACTCTTTGCCATAACTACGTATCATGGCTATTGTCTACTTTTCATCTGCAGCTGTTTTTTTTTTCATTTCTTTTTAAAAATAACTTCTCTGGAGACAAGAGATGAATGAATGGGCCTGATCACCATAATGCTAAAGATCCTTTAAACTGCAAGTTTCCCTTGTTACTTTTTACTTTTATTATTAGATAACTGAGTAACTGAAAAAAATCCTAGCTCTTCTCTGTAAAATATGGCATATGAAAATAAAGATGGCACTTGACCTGAAAACCTTTCTTGCTCTTTTCAAATGGAACTGCAGCGCAAAGTCTGAAATTCTGAAAAAGGGCAAGCACAAGCACAACATGAAATATGACCCCACTTATTAATCTGCATCCAGACAGAAATACAACTAAAAGGTTTCAGGTACTTATTGCTGATTCTACTTTTTCAATAGAAGTGGCACAGCATTAATACTGATTGCTACTCAAGATCATCTGTACCGCAAGGGCATGAATAGGGGGAACAAATCCTCAATTGGTTATCTCATTCTACTGCAAATACGTGCCATTGACTTTAAATAAATAATGTATGATACATATTTTTTACTTTTAACACCTTCTGACACTAAGCATTAGTTGTTGTCATATCCTATAGTGAAAAGAATCATCAGAATAGCAGGACACCTACTAATCTGCTGCCAAATATAACTAAAATCCATCTGCCGGCTAAATTACATGCCAAACATCAGTTCAAGCTGTTCATATTTCTTTTGTTCCTTTAATGTCACTCATGAATAGCAGGATCTTTTATTTCTCGGCAAAACAAGTCAGTGCACATAAAGCTTTCTGAAAAAGTATTCTCAGTATAATTTTACTTTTATTTTTCAAAATTGTTACCTCTCATTACTTATGATTAGGACCAGTAAATTGCTATAGCAAACAATATTATCAGCACATTGAATTTCTACCACTTGCATGCACATGGATTAGAAAACATATAGTCAAGCATCTACCTGCAAACCAAAGTTATTTTAGCTTAATTATTTAAAATTATTTTCTATTTCTACACTATTTTTTTATAGAAAAAGAAAGAGAGGAGAGCCAACAACCAGAGCAAATTTTTAAAAGCACAAGGAAGGAAGAGTATCTTTTTCCCTGATATAGAAGCTTATTCTAAAATGTTGATTATATCCTGCCATATTTTAAAAAGGTTTTGAACAGATAATCTAAGTGAGAATTTGATATTTACAATGTCATAGTATAGAACATCAGTCACCCAGTGACATAAAAGAGGTGGAGTGGGATTCTTCCAATTGAGCAAGATAATTCTGTTTGCTAGTAGTGAGGTCGAGGCAATTACAGTTACACCAAAAGCAGCTGTTATGGGTTAGGAGCGATTGTGATATCAAGGCTGTCTGATAAGCATTCAAAGATTTTTGTCCAAAATTTTAGATCCAAACCTGTTATTTCCTTTTCAGTTTAGTTTAGTTAATAATAATAATTAATTGCATTTATATAGCGCTTTTCTCACTACTCAAAGTGCTCAGCAATTGCAAGTCAAGGGCCTTGCTCAAGGGCCCAACAGAGCAGAGTCTCTTTTGGCGTTTACAGGATTCGAACCGGCAACCTTCCAATTGCCAGTGCAGATTCCTAGCCTTAGAGCCACCACTCCACCTTTAGTTTAGTTTTATGAACCTTTGATCCTTTCAGTTTTAGGTTTTATTTTTGGTGACTTGTTCAGTTATTGTTATTTTGAGTTTAGTTTTCATCTTAACTTAAAAAATTGCTATTCAAAAAAGAAATACACATTTTGCCGGCATAGCAAAGAAATTGTAGAAACTTAAAAGGCACAGTGAAGCTCTTTTTGCTTCAGTCATACATACTGAAAGTTATCTTCTGAACATTTTATAAAGTGTGTGTCATGCACATAGTACCAGTATCCAGCGGTTCAAGGAGCAGGCTGTTCACTTTGGCAGCACTGGGTATTGTAATCTTTATATTAAGTGGTTCATATTATCCTAAGAAGGCAAGTAATTCCCACAACCTTCTAGATATTCCTGATTTCATAAATAACTGTACCAGCACACTTTCTTTCTTTTTGTGTTTGATCAACTAAGATTACCAGACAACAGCTTTCTGCAGAGGCAATGATATAGTCTGTAGACCAATGTAACCTGTTAATCTTCCTTTCTTTGTAAGGTTTGTGTTTTTTCAGCATATCACAGTCCTCAACCTCTTTATAGACTTCTTTATGAAAATTGAGGAAGAGTGTTTTTACCTTTGTCTGGTACATTCCCTTTAATTTATTTCTATAAGCTAGAGAGCCGCATCATCAATTACACTCTTGCTCTTGTCAGTGTAATACTCAGTGTTCTCACAGACAAATTCACTCACTTATGTACAATTATCTGCTGTATGTTCATTTTCAAAAACATGTTCTTTCTAGGCAGCTGACAAGCATCCTGCTTGTTAGGCTAACTAGCCAAATAGTGCATAGCTTATCTAGTGAAGAAGGGGAGACAGTCATCAGCAATTTTCCCATTAAGGATTGGGTTGGCATGAACAAAACGTTTTTAGTTATATTACCCTGCAAACGCAACTTAGTATTATTCAATATTATTGTCTATTTATACACAATGATAAAGACATCTGAATGACACTATATTAAATAATGAAAGCAATTTGATGTGTGGAGTAAATGAACAATCAAGTGATACAATAAAAATTGAAGTTTATTTTATTGTTACCTCATACGGTTTAGGCAGAGTGGTGGCTCTGAGGCTAGGGATCTGTGCCTGCAATCAAAAGTTTGCCGGGTTGAATCCTATAAATGGCAGAAGTAATTCTACTCTGCTGGGCCCCTGAACAAGGCCCTTAACCTGCAATTGCTCCAACCATGGTATGATGTTAACCTGCATCCTGCCCTGCAAGCAGGTTGTCCAGCTTTCAGGGAAAACCTGGAGGTTGGTAGCAGGATTGACACTCCAGACACTGTAAAAAAACTTACACTGTTCCATTCCATTCAAATTAGTGTGGTGCTAAGGTGCACTTGGGAATCCTAAATTGGGATCCTGAGGTGGTTTGTTTTGTGGTGGGTGTAGCAATGCTCTGTATCAGTGAACGCTCCCAACCTCTCTTTCTCACACACTTCATTCAACACAACATTTTCTGTTTTGGATTTGGCCATTACACCCATACAGACTTGTTTCTTATTATTCAGATCTGCAAGTTATGATATACTGGAATAGCATTCCTACTCAGGGTACTTATGAACACATAGTAGGCTGTCCTTCACTGTTATTTGCATTGCTAATACAGTATAGCCTAGCTGCACTCTCTATCCCTCATAAAGTAGAAAGATTATAGGTGTAACCAGATGAATGTGAAGTATGTGCTTTGGTGTTTTTATATTGCATATTTTGCAGTGAGGTTTCAGACACTCCACATGCTAAGCAACATTGCTTATGAATGCCCAAAATTATATACTAGAATTATATAACAGAAAAGCAAGCTATTCACTCATAATAATATTTTATGTTAGCTGAATGCAAGAACTGGAGACTACTTTTCTGAAGGACAGAAAAAATGGACAATGTAAATAATTGTCTTTAAAAAATGACAGACAGACAGACAGACAGACAGACAGACAGACAGACAGACAGACAGACAGACAGACAGACAGACAGACAGACAGACAGACAGACAGACAGACAGATAGATAGATAGATAGATAGATAGATAGATAGATAGATAGATAGATAATTCATTACATTTATATAGCGCTTTTCTCAGTACTCAAAGCGCTATCCACACAGGGAGGAACCGGGAAGCGAACCCACAATCTTAGATAGATAGATAGATAGATAGATAGATAGATAGATAGATAGATAGATAGATAGATAGATAGATAGATAGATAGATAGATAGATAGATAGATAGATAGATAGATAGATAGATAGATAGATAGATACTTTACGGATCCCAAGGGCAAATTCACATACTCCAGCAGCAGCATACTGATACAAAAACAATATTAAATTAAAGAGTAATAAAAATGCAGGTAAAAACAGACAATAACTTTGAATAATGTTAACGTTTACCCCTCTGGGTGGTACTGAAGAGTCGCATAGTTTGGGGGAGGAACGATCTCCTCAGTCTGTCAGTGGAGCAGGACAGTGACAGCAGTCTGTCGCTGAAGCTGCTCCACTGTCTGGAGATGACACTGTTTAGTGGATGCAGTGGATTCTCCATAATTGATAGGAGCCTGCTGAGCGCCCGTTGCTCTGCCATGGATGTCAAACTGTCCAGCTCCATGCCTACAATAGAGCCTGTCTTCCTCACCAGTTTGTCCAGGTGTGAGGCATCCTTCTTCTTAATGCTGCCTCCCCAGCACACCACCGCGTAGAAGAGGGCACTCGCCACAACCATCTGATAGAACATCTGCAGCATCTTATTGCAGATGTTGAAGGACGCCAGTCTTCTAAGGAAGTACAGCCGGATATGTGTGTAACAAAGGAATAAATATTAGAGGCAAAGAGAAGAATGAAAAATATAACTAGAAAAAGCTCAAAAGTTATAACAGCCAAGTCACAAAGGTCTTAAGCAAATAAAAGAGGGTTAAATATATTCAACAGCATGAAAGGCCAGGTCATCCCGATTGCACTGCTTGAACATAAGAAATCTGAAAAAAGGAGACCATTCGGACTATGAAGTCTACTGCGTAAGCCAATGCTTAAGCTGTTCCAATTAAACACTCAAATACTTAAGACGTGAAGGTCTGATAGTTAAATGCCAAGAGAGGGTTGGGTGGTCTATGTTAAGAGATGTTAGCTAGCAGGCTGGCGCAGCACAGGATGATGTCACTAATGTGAGTCGACACTGGCATACTTTTGTTTGTGGTGTATTCATACAGCAGCTTACAACACAACCGGCTTTGAACTGACTGCCTTACTATTGTCATTATTAACGTGAGAAACATGGTGTCAGAAGTTTAACCATATGACTCTGAAGACTAAGAAGGCAGTGTTTTCCTTTCGCATCCTAAACACAGACAAAGGCTGCACCGCTGCGAATCAATTCAAGGGAGTAGATGAGCGCCTCCTGAACTTGTTCACGGCTATGGCTACACACATTCTGCCTCCTACTGCAATGAAAATGAATGGCGACCTTGGCACAAATTGGTATGTTTTCATGTGGGAATTTGAAGATTATGCCATTGCTATTGAGCTTAAATAGGAAGGACGCCGCAATGTAAGCGGCTACATTGCTGATTATCATGGGAGCCAAGTGCAGACATGTCTACAAGAACAACTTGAATCTTTCAGTAGTGGACCAGACAAATGTAACGGCTATTCTAAATGCACTGGAGGGACACTTTAAATCTATAAAGAACGTGATTTATGAATGCTATGTATTAGGGAGTTGCAAACAGGAGGAAGGGGAGCCACTTGACAGTTTTCTTGCATGGTTAAAAGAAAAATCTGCCATCTGTGACTATGCAGTATTAAGAGAGAAATTTATTTGCGATAAAATCAGGTATAGCAAATGAAGCAACCCGCAGGCGGTTATTATGAGAGAGAGATCTCACCCTGTCCATGGCAGTGGAGTCATGTCTATCAGCAGAGCTCACTTCCATGAGACTTAGGTCAATGGAGTTGGATAAACCCTCCATGGATAGTGTTAATGCCACCTCAAAGCAAATTTCTAGGAGGCTGCTACCCATCACCATAGCAAACTAAGCAAATCGATTTTCAGGCTCGGATACACATCGTCCAACATGCAAATATTGAGGCAGTCCACATGGACGTGGGAGGGAATACTGTCCAGCATATGAAAAGACATGCAACTTATATCAAACAGCAAACAACTTCGCTAGAGTGTGCCTGAAAAGCAAGAGAAAACAAATGGAAGGGAAACACCTTACCACTGAACCAGAAGCAGTATCAAAAGATGGTAGTCAATGGTGAAGTTGGTTCTGGATCAGATGTCAGGAGACATTTACCTTGCTCTTTACTTCTGACTCCTTTACTTTTCTTTTCCTTTTCTCTCACAGAACCTGTGCATGTGAGAAACTCAGGCAGTCTCTTACAATTTGTTTTTCTCATTTTTTCCTACATTGCTACCGTGGGTGTTTCATATTTTTTGTTTTATTTATTCCCAAAAATGTTTGTGTTTGTACTACATTTATTTTTTGTACTTAGATTTGATTGTTTAATAAAAATGTGATGGCAAAAAAATACCTGAGGCATTTCTTGCTCAAGTGGTTGCACAAATAACATACGATAACATAAGATCAAAGAAATTGTAGTGTAATATTTTGCCAAGAGCCAACGTTCAAATTATCCACACATGTTAAACTTTCACCACACTTGTTTTCAAAGTGCACCATATAAAATAAAGACTTAAGTCAGACAAATTTTATACAGGACAGTCATTAACCAATATAACTGTTGTTGACAGTAAAGTAAACTAATTACAAAATAAATCACAAATGATGGCTCATGTCTAGTAGAAACTGGCAAAGAAATTAACTTAAGTTACAGGAAGAATGTTAAATAAGACAAAAATATTCTATAATAAAGCAAAATGTTAATCCTCTTTCAAAATGGGCTGTTTGAAAACAGGAATAATACTTCACAATCTGCTAATGTAACAGGGAAATTGGATCTACCTGCTACACCAGCAAAATTAACCATGTGTCTCTCCAAAATATGTAATGCCTGAACTCTTCAAAAGTGGACCTTTAAAGTTGAATTTCTTAGACATTAGTATGTTTTACATTGTTATTTTATCAAAAATAAAAAGTGATTCAAAATGAACTGAAAACTTTTTAACTTTTATAAAATGTATTATTTAGTGAGTAAGTGTCATACATAGACCATGGAAGCAGGAAGGACACCCGGGCCCAGGCCTGGGCTACTTTTAGCCTAATATTAGTGATGAGCCAGCAATTTGAGCTAAACAGAATTTGTTTCTCTTTTCAAAATGAAACCAAACTATAAGCAACAGTTAAATTCATGCAATTGAGCCAGAAGAAATGGTGTTTAATATGTAATCTTTTTTCTTCAATATATTTCTTACTTATATTTTTTACCTTGTACCAATGCCAGTTATGAGACTACACTTGAGTTTGAAGACTACATGTACTTTTTACCCTCAATTACTTTCTACAACAATTTAATTGCCTCTTTTATCTAACAAAATTCCTTTATATCTCTTTGTGAATTATCTTTAGCCAAATTTCATTGACAAAATCACTGTTCCCCTATTTATTTTATAGTGTAACACAATGCCTCCAAGTGTGTAGAGTTTCTCAGTCTTTAAATCATTTTTTTAGGTAGCTCGCCGTTCTTATAAGGACGGCTTGCTGTTTTCACACAAGCTGCAATTCTTATGTCAGTTTGGTAGGCTTTCCAGTTTCCTAGGCTTCCCTGTAGCTGGCTCTGAAATTGCTTAGGTATACTGTAGTGCATCAGGGTCCTGACCTGAGAGAGACACACTCCTCAGGTGGCCATGTCCAAGTGGACGAGACAATCTGGAGAAGCCAGCATAACTCAATGAATGGAGTTGAGGGTGGGTGGGGCACAGAAACATCACTTAGAGAACACTTTGGATGCATTTCTCAGGTGCTAAGGGCCATTGGCCCTAATATGTAGGTGCCGGTAAGTCTTGGATATGGACCCTGACCTTGGATTGGTTCACGTGATTTTCAGCAATTTTAAATTAACTTGGAATGAATCACCTTTGAAACATCTTAATAACATTACTGTGATTATTTTTACTTTCTTGTATATGTAGTATAGAGAAATTATAATAATCAAGAAAAAATTCGACCTCAAGATTTTAATGAATTGTTTCATGCGCTTTTGAACACGTTTTGACCATTTTTGCAATTATGTCTCTGTGTGTGTATTGAAACACAATAATTAATGCTTTGAGCTAGATAGAGTCAGGTCCATAAATATTTGGACAGAGACAACTTTTTTCTAATTTTGGTTCTGTACATTACCACAATGAATTTTAAATTAAACAACTCAGATGCAGATGAAGTGCAGACTTTCAGCTTTAATTCAGTGGGGTGAACAAAACGATTGCATAAAAATGTGAGGCAACTAAAGCATTTTTTTAGCACAATCCCTTCATTTCAGGGGCTCAAAAGTAATTGAACAATTGACTCAAAGGCTATTTCAAAGGCAGCTGTGGGCAAGTCCGTCGTTATGTCATTATCAATTAAGCAGATAAAAGGCCTGGAGTTGATTTGAGGTGTGGTGCTTGCATGTGGAAGATTTTGCTGTGAACAGACAACATGCGGTCAATGGAGCTCTCCATGCAGGTGAAAGAAGCCATCCTTAAGCTGTGAAAACAGAAAAAACCCATCCGAGAAATTGCTACAATATTACGAGTGGCAAAATCTACAGTTTGGTACATCCTGAGAAAGAAAGCAAGCACTGGTGAACTCAGCAACGCAAAAAGACCTGGACGTCCACGGAAGACAACAGTGGTGGATGATCGCAGAATCATTTACATGGTAAAGAGAAACCCCTTCACAACAGCCAACCAAGTGAACAACACTCTCCAGGGAGTAGGCATATCGATATCCAAGTCTACCATAAAGAGAAGAATGCATGAAAGTAAATATAGAGGGTGCACTGCAAGGTGCAAGCCACTCATAAGCCTCAAGAATAAAAAGGCTAGATTGGACTTTGCTAAAGATCATCTAAAAAAGCCAGCACAGTTCTGGAAACACATTCTTTGGACAGATGAAACCAAGATCAACCTCTACCAGATTGATGGCAAGAAAAAAGTATGGAGAAGGCATGGAACAGCTCATTATCCAAAGCATACCACATCATCTGTAAAACACAGTGGAGGTAGTGTGATGGCTTGGGCGTGCATGGCTGCCAGTGGCACTGGGACACTAGTGTTTATTGTTGATGTGACACAGGACAGAAGCAGCCGAATGAATTCTGAGGTGTTCAGAGACATACTGTCTGCTCAAATCCAGCTAAATGCAGTCAAATTGATAGGGCAGTGTTTCATGATACAGATGGACAATGACCCAAAACATACAGCCAAAGCCACCCAGGAGTTTATTAAAGCAAAGAAGTGGAAAATTTTTGAATGGCCAAGTCAGTAACCTGATCTAAACCCAATTGAGCATGCATTTCACTTGTTGAAGACTAAACTTCAGATAGAAAGGCCCACAAACAAACAGCAACTGAAAGCCGCTGCAGTAAAGACCTGGCAGAGCATTAAAAAGGAGGAAACCCAGCATCTGGTAGTGTCCATGAGTTCAAGACTTCAGGCTGTCATTGCCAGCACAGGGTTTTCAACCAAGTATTAGAAATGAACATTTTATTTCCAGTTATTTAATTTGTGTAATTACTTTTGAGCCCCTGAAATGAAGGGATTGTGTTAAAAAAATGCTTTAGTTGCACTGAATTAAAGCTGAAAGTCTGCACTTCAACTGCATCTGAGTTGTTTCATTTAAAATTCATTGTGGTAATGTACAGAACCAAAATTAGAAAAAAGTTTTCTCTGTCCAAATATTTATGGACCTAACTGTAAATGACATTTGGAATATGGGTGTTATATCAAAATGTTAGTTTTCTATCAACTTTTGGGCAACATACATCAACTGGAAGTAGTACTTTACCTGAACACATTTCAAAATTTTTCAAATAAACTGGTACATAGTTTAAATAAACAATGAATTGAAATTTTGTATAGTAGTTTTTCATTTGATATTGCATTTTAAGAAGAGAAAATTGAAATGTTATATCGTCATTAATTAGAGTAAGAAATACACAGATATAGAATTTCACCTTAATCAGATAACCAGAAATGATATCTTAACAGGTCCCAGCATTACATGTGCATTGCTACTATTATATAAACAGAGATAATTAATTTAAATTTTGTATGATCATTGCAAATCATTAGATATAAAATTTAACCTTGATCAGGTAACTGGAAGTGGTATATTATTGACCACAAAAAACAATCAGATTTTAAATTTCAGTTTGATCCGATTACCGGAAGTAATTCTTTGCCATATAAACTTGCATTATAAACAAAGATACTGTAAGTGATTGAAAGATTTATAAGAAACACACAGATATGAAGTTTTATTATAATCGGACAACTGGAAGTGGTATCTACTTTACCTGAACAGGTATAAGGAAAGTTGAGTGGAGAACAACCCAGATTTTTTATGTCTCTATGTGTGCTGCTTTACAAAAGACTTACAAATTGGCACTCATCAATGCCCTTAACAAAATAACTAAATAAAGTTGGCATACCGAACAATTCCACTGATGTTTGGTATGGATCATTGTGACACATCTGGAATAATAAAGGTTAATTGCCTCGTAGGATTAACATTTTTATACGCATCAAATTTGTGTCTACTTTTTTTACCCAGAACTGGGGATTTTCTAGAATTTACCCCACCACTTTGATTGACTGACAACATTTCAATGTGCTTTCCTGACAGTTGATTCAATGATATCGTTGAAGCAGGTTTTTCTGTTAAACAATTCATCATATTTCAACATTTAGGTACTTGTTACTGTCTTTCTTAAGGCAAATTGTGATCCACAATTGTTTTACTATGTTTTTTTTTTTATTTACTTTTTGCTTTTTTTGGTTTTATGCTTAAAATACAGTACTTTTAGTCATTTAATAGTGTTTGTGAAATTTTCTTCATTGTGTTGGTTCTGAATTTCCACAAAAGGTTATTAATTCATTGTTGAAATTACGAAACTTATTTTCTTTTTCTTTCAGCTGCTCTCATTAGGGGTTGTCACAGCGGATCATCTTTTTCCAGTATTATCAACAATGCAAAGAAATTACATGGTACAAATGCAAAATAACACCATAACTGAAAATGTAACTAATCAGGTAAAAGAAGTATAAAATAAACATGAAATTTGAAAAGGCACATGTTTTGTTTCACAATTTGACATATTCATAGAATTATTATATAATCTAAATGTATACGAGAAATTCGAGTGGAGAACACTCCGGATTTTTAATATGAGTATTTAAATACAAATTTGTGGCTAATTTGACAGACCTATTGTAGATTTGTGTGTTTATACTAAAAGGTTAAATTAAAATTGAAAATTTAAAACAAATTGGAGTATGACCTTAATGACACTCCTTAAGCCATCTAGCTTGGAAAGTTCTGGTATACAAGGAACAATATGACTATTATTCAGATATATGCACCAGCAGCAGATTCAGAAGAAGATGAAGTTGATCAGTTGTACAAGGAACTGTAACCTGAAATCATCAGAATATGCAAAGTACATACACAGATAGTAATGGGTGACCGGAATGCAAAAACTGGGAAAAATTAAGAAGGCCAAGTTGTGTGAAAATATGAACTTAGTAACAGAAATGAAGCAAGCGAACATTTGAGTAAATTCTGCAAAACCAACAACCTGCCAATTTTGATGTCCTTCTTCCAGCAACACAATTAGTTACTAAACTTTTTCTCCAGCCATCTGGAGTTTTATTTTTTTTGTTTTTTCTGTCCACCCTGGCCATCGGACCTTACTCTTTTTTTTATGTTAACTAATATTGTCTTATTTTAATTTCTTATGTTGTTATATTTTTTTTATTTACTGTTCTTCATTATGTAAAGCACTTTGAGCTACTTTTTTGTATGAAAATGTCCTATACAAATAAATATTATTATTATTATTATTAAACATATGCACCTTGCCCAGTGGACTGCTAGAAATCAAATCTATGGAAGCAGAAGATCTATAAAATCAACACAGATAAAACCCAGAGTCAGCTGTGGTACAAATCCATCCATCCATTTTCCAACCCGCTGAATCCAAACACAGGGGTCTGCTGGAGCCAATCCCAGCAAACACAGGGCACAAGGCAGGAACCAATCCCGGGCAGGTTGCCAACCCACCGCAGGACACACACAAACACACCCACACACCAAGCACACACTAGGGCCAATTTAGAATCGCCAATCCACCTAACCTGCATGTCTTTGGACTGTGGGATGAAACGGAGCGCCCGGAGGAAACCCATGTAGACACGGGGAGAACATGCAAACTCCACGCAAGGAGGACCCGGAAAGCAAACCCAGGTCTCCTAACTGCGAGGCAGAAGCGCTACCACTGCGCCACCGTGCCGCCTGGTACAAATCAACATTTGTTATTAATCAAACTCAGGTCAAAGCTGTAGAAAAGCAAGTTTGTCGAGGACATGGCAAAATAAGAACATGAAAATATATGACTGTACTATTAAAAATGTCTGGAAAATTAATCTACTATTATTATTATGACTAATCTAATCTATTTCAGGTGATGACATGAAACAAGTTGTGCTTGAAAAAAATGGAAAGACTGAAAATAAAAACACACAAAATCGATGACTGATGAAGATTTGAATATTACCAAGAAACAGAAAAACTAAAGGCAAAGGAGAAAGAAACTTGCGAAACTCAAGTGAAGCTTCCAATCAAGTTAAGTCAAGTCGGGGAGCATGCACTGGCACAGTGTGTTGCCACACCCACTACATGACAAAACAACTCGGGATCCCGGTTGGCAACCCCCCAGGCTGACATGCAGTCTAGTCCCACCCTCTGGAAATGACCCTCAATCTGCCAAAGCAAGGTGTTACGTGGGCGACCCCTTGGCCTGGTCCAGCCACTCGGGTCCCCAACAATGAGGATCTCATGAGCTGGATCACCCTTGGGGAAACGTGCCACATGGCCGTAGTGCCGTAACTGACACTCCCTCACAATGCAGGTAATGTGCCTCATTTGGGACTCCATGAGCAACTGCTCATTCGACATAAAGTCAAACCAACGGTACCAAAGGATTTTCCGGAGAGACACAGTACCAAAGAAGTCCAATCTTCGTCTCAGGTCACTGGATAGCATCCATGTCCCACAACCATATAGCATGTCCTCACAGGTAGCGCAGTGCTAGTGCTGCTGCTTTGCACTAAGGAGACTGTGGAAGATTGTGGGTTTGCTTCCCGGTTTCTCCCTGTGTGAATAGCGCTTTGACTACTGAGAAAAGCGCTATATAAATGTAATGAATTATTATTATTAAGACAGGAAGCACCAGAACTCTAAAGACTTAGACCTTTGTCCTTTTGCATAGATATCGGGAGCGCCACACACCCCTTTCCAGTGACCTCATGACTCCCCATGCTCTCCCAATCCGTCTACTGACTTCATAGGAAGAGTCACCAGAGACATGAATGTCACTGCCAAGGTAAGTAAACCTCTTGACAAGGTCGACACTCTCTCCGCAAACAGACACTTTGCTAATGGCTGTGCCGAAGAGGTCATTAAAGGCTGGATCTTGGTTGACATTCGCAAGCCCAGACACTCAGACTCCTCGCTCAGTCTCTCGAGCGCCCCGATCAGAGCCTCCATTGACTCCATGAAGATCACAGCATTGTTAGCAAAGTCAAGATCCATGAATCTTCCTTCACCAACAGATGCCCCACATCCGCTGGACCCCACGACCTTGCTCAACACCCATTCCATATAAGCATTGAACAGAGTAGGAGCAAGAACACTCCCCTGACAGTACCAGTGTACAGGCCGGCCATGATATCCAGCAACCTCGAGGGGATCCCGCGAACCCTCAGGATGTCCCACAGGGCAGTTCGATCAACTGAGTTGAACGCTTTACAAAAATCGACAAAGGCTGCAAAGAAACTCTGCCGATATTCATGTTTGCGCTCCATGAGAACCCTCAGTTCTAGGATGTGGTCGATGGTAGACTTCTTGCTGGTAGGTGAGCAAGTGATCACAGATCCTATTGAGGACGATCCTAGCAAGGACCTTACCCAACACTGAGAGCAATGTTATCCCCCGGTAGTTGTTGCAATCTAGGCGATCACCCTTCCCTTTCCAGATAGGGACGACAAGTCCCATTTTCCAGTAAGTTGGGATGATGCCAGTCTCTCAAATGGAAGCAAAGATTGCTGGCAATGCCAGGAGGACAGCCTTACCACCAGCCTGGAGAAGTTCTCCCCGGATACCACAGATCCCTGCACTTTCCCCCCCTCAGCTGGTTCACCACCTGTGCAATCTCAGTGAGCACATCAGATAGGTACAGTATGTAAATTTCAAAATTTTACATTTTAAAGAAGACCTATACTTTATTAAAAATGATCACTTTTTGGAAAAAATATATTAAATTAATAAATTATTAAATTATAAAACAATGATTTCATTGACTGCAATATAATTTATTAAATTGATTCAAACAACCACCGTAATTACCGATACAACAAATTTCTTTCGTTGACAAAATAACGAGTAACAATGAAAAACAAACTTGCCAACTGTTAGTGTTCATACGTAGCCAATCATACGTGATCAGTATTGAACACAAATACTAACACTAAGTTGTGTAATTTCACCAATGAATTAATAACCTTTCTTGGAAATTCAGAACCAGCACAATGAAGAAAAGTAAAAAAAAAACACTTCAATCACTAAAAGTACTGTATTTTAAGCACAAAATCAAAAATAGCAAAAATTTAATTTCAA
The DNA here is from genome assembly GCF_900747795.2 of Erpetoichthys calabaricus. Lineage (NCBI taxonomy): Eukaryota > Metazoa > Chordata > Cladistia > Polypteriformes > Polypteridae > Erpetoichthys > Erpetoichthys calabaricus. Next base: position 121,924,495 of record NC_041406.2, on the reverse strand, counting down.
ATTACAGTAACAAGTACCTAATTGTCAAAATATGACAATTTGTTTAACAGATCTCAACTGTCAAGAAAGCATATTTAAATGTTGTCAGTCAAACAAAGTGGTGGGGTAAATTCTAGAAAATCCTGGGTGAAAAAGGTAGACACAAATTTGATGCATATAAAAATGTCAATCCTATAATGCAATAAACTTTTATTACAGCAGATGTGTCACAATGATCCATTCCAAACGTTTTAAGTATACTTCGGTATACTAACTATTGTTATTAGTTATTTTGTTAAGGGCACTGATGAGAGCCAATTTGCCAGTCTTTTGTAAAGCACCACACATAAAGCATAAAAAATCTGGATTGTTCTCCACTCACCTTTCCTTACATCTGTTCAGGTAAAGTAGATACCACTTCCGGTTGTCCGATTATGATAAAACTTCATATCTGTGCGTTTCTTACAAAATTTCAATCACTTATTATTGTTTATAATACAAGTGTAATTGGGAAAGAACTACTTCCAGTAATCTGATCAAACTGAAATTTCATATCTGATTGTTTTTTGTGGTCAGTAATATATCACTACCAGTCACCTGATCAAGGTCAAATTTTACATCTAACAATAAGTAATGATCATACAAAATTATATTATTTATCTCTATTTATATAATGGTACACTGAAAAAAAGGGAAATGGCAGGTTGTTACATTTACAAAAATGTATTTACTTTATATTACATGTATTGTTTATGTTCCACTTTTGAACATGACTCGATCATATTTAATTTATTGAATCTTGTGGGATGAACAATATACTAATTTCCGTTAGTCCTCACTGGAAATTAATACGCACCAATCGGATTCATCATCAGTGGAGGCTGGGTAACATGGTGGTAAAGTCATGTGACTTTCAAAGAAGCAACAGGTTGTGGGTTTGAGTTATTGTTGCCGGGTAAGAGCAAAAGGTTAGTGAAATAAAAGTTAAAAAAAAAAACACACACACACAAGAAATATTCAGATATTTATTTGAAACACTTAATCACACAGGCTAATGTTACTCTATTTCACATTTTTTCATTGTATTCTCTTTTAATGTTTTATCAAACTACGCACACTACCATCACAAGTCAGTAAATGTACTATTAAGTTGTCTAGATTTACTCGCTTAGTACATTTACATACTTAAAAAAAAAAGTTCTGACTTTTGTTACAGGTCAACTATTTACAGCATCGCTGTTCATTAATATTATCATAGCATTGCTCAACCAGTTAAATGCTGTTAATACAGACAAATAAATAATACACCCGAATACAATACAATGCAGTTGCCGAATTTGCTCGTTTGAAAATAAAAAAAATATATTTTGTGAAAGAAGGTGCCAAGCAGCAATTTTTGCACTTTATATTTTACTAATACAGTATTTAACATTTACTCTATACTATATATCCATCCATCCATCCATCCATTTTCCAACCCGCTGAATCCGAACACAGGGTCACGGGGGTCTGCTGGAGCCAATCCCAGCCAACACAGGGCACAAGGCAGGAACCAATCCCGGGCAGGGTGCCAACCCATCGCAGGACACACACAAACACATCCATACACCAAGCACACACTAGGGCCAATTTAGAATCGCCAATCCACCTAACCAGCATGTCTTTGGACTGTGGGAGGAAACCGGAGCGCCCGGAGGAAACCCACGTAGACACGGGGAGAACATGCAAACTCCACGCAGGGAGAACATGCATCTATACTATATACAGTTACATAAATATAAATAAATGTACTCTATAATATAACACTCTATCCAAGGTACATTTTGTGTTCATATTTAATTATACATTGGCATGGCATTCTGGCACAGCCAAAGAAGCAGTGTTCTTGTACAACTGTTGTACATTTCAGCTTTTGAATATTAATCTTTTGCTTTTTGTTTATATTGTTTTGACCAAATAAAGTTTTGGTATAAGCAAACATGTTTATTCCTTATTAATAACTTTGAACATTAACTATAAAATGACACTGGAACAAGTGACAACCTAAAAAGGTTAAAGCTAAGTAACTCAGTGAGGTGCATTTTTTAAAAAATTTATAAAACAATTGTTAAAATATTATGCTTTATTGGCATGTTCATGTAACATAATATAATTAATTTAACACAGAATGAAAAAGTTTCATTAATTTTATATTAAAACTAGGGGTCTCCGCCCCCTGCTCACTTCGCTCGCCCACCCCCAGGTTTGGTTAACCGGATATACAATTTTAAGAGATTGTTATTTTCATGGGAATTGTTACATATGCATTATTTTCACTTTTACTTCAAAACTTTAGTAAAAACAATATTTGGAATTGGCATTGAATTTTGATTCTGTGTTTGGACTTATATTGTGACAATGCAAACGTATAACTGCCTGTGAGTGAATATCATTTCTTTCTCTCTAATAAATAAAACAACTTTTCCGAATGTTTGTCCATGTTCTTTCTTCTTCGCTTAGTTGTTGACGTGTCATCTAGAACGTATAAAATTACTGTCCTGAAAAAATTTATAAGAGCTGAGAGCGCAGGAAGTGTGTCTGCCAAAAGCAATCACACGATTGAGGTTAGATGACCGTGGTCTTGTTTGAAAATAGTTGTAAGTAGGGCATGACTTGAAAGAATCTCATGTTAAATGTCTCCGTCTCACAGGACTTTATACCGCGCTAACGTTTTTGGAATCTTTTAATTCTCGCTGGCAACACGATTCACTGTTCCATTATTTCACTGAGTAATAATTTCCATTTGTATGTGCTAATGCAGGGGTGGGCAGATTCAGTCCTGGAGGGCCGCAGTGGTTGCAGGTTTTTGTTCCAACCCAGTTGCTTAATTAAAACACAATCCTTGTCAATTATTTAATTTCATGGCTTGCTAGTGCTTTAACTCTGCCATGCCAGGTCATTCTCATATCCTAGATTTATTTTCCTTTCTAAGGATATCATCCAAATGATTTGAAGTCTAAAACAGATGAGTAATTCTCAGTGATTCACTTTTTTCTCTTCACTTTCCTTCCAAGTATTTAATTAAACCAAATAGTGCATGATAAGTACACACAGGTGTAAATGAAAACAAGCTAAATGGTGAAATGCTGGTCTCTTTTGTCATTTGCATGGTATTGCTCATTAGGAGCAATTAAAAACCAAGAATACAGCTGTTTAAGACTAAAATAAGCAATAAGGGTTCAAAATCTTAACGAGCGAGACAATTAAAGTGAAGCTGAAGTGTTACTTGAGCAATAAGTGCTTCTTATTAAGCAATTGGGTTGGAGCAAAAACCTGCAGCCACTGCGGCCCTCCAGGACTGAATCTGCCCACCCCTGTGCTAATGCAATCTTTTCTATCCTTTTTTTTAGACTTTCGAATTTTCGTACTTCCATTATCTCTAACCTGCTCTGCATGTGTACCGTGCCAACATTTTTGAATTCTTTACGACGTTCTACTTTGTCAACTACTCTTTGTCCTTTATTTCCGGCCCCGGGTGTGGACTTGTCTCGCGGGACATATAAGTGTTTCTCTGAGAAAATCACGCCTCGTCTCCTTCCAAGATTTTTTTTTTAAATAGAGAGATATCATGTTGTTTCAGGATATATTCATTTAGTGCATTAATCATAATTAAATTATTTTTGATAAAACTTTTACTATGTGCAACCGATTTACATTTGTTTTTAATTTTAATCTGACATGTCATTTTCTTCCGTGTAGTATTGCAAATGTAATAGTGCTGATCCCTGTTAAGATATAATTTCCAGTTATCCAATTAAGGTGAAATTCTGTATCTGTGTTTCTTACTGACAACAATGTAAAATTTCAATTATTTTTCTCTTTTTATAATGCAATCTCACATGCAAAAGTACTATACAGTAATCCCTCCTCCATCGCGGGGGTTGCGTTCCAGAGCCACCCGCGAAATAAGAAAATCCGCGAAGTAGAAACCATATGTTTATATGGTTATTTTTATATTGTCATGCTTGGGTCACAGATTTGCACAGAAACACAGGAGGTTGTAGAGAGACAGGAACGTTATTCAAACACTGCAAACAAACATTTGTCTCTTTTTCAAAAGTTTAAACTGTGCTCCATGACAAGACAGAGATGACAGTTCTGTCTCACAATTAAAAGAATGCAACCATATCTTCCTCTTCAAAGGAGCAAACAAATCAATAGGGCTGTTTGCTTTTAAGTATGCGAAGCACCGCGGCACAAAGCTGTTGAAGGCTTAAAAGCTGCACACAGAAGGTAGCAACGTGAAGATAATCTTTCAGCATTTTTAGACGAGCGTCAGTATCGTCTAGGTGTGCGAACAGCCCCGCTGCTCACACCCCCTACGTCAGGATCACAGATAGTCAGCGCAAGAGAGAGAGAAAGAAAAGTAAGTTGGGTAGCTTCTCAGCCATCTGCCAATAGCGTCCCTTGTATGAAATCAACTGGGCAAACCAACTGAGGAAGCATGTACCAGAAATTAAAAGACCCATTGTCCTCAGAAACCCGCGAAGCAGCGAAAAATCCGCGATATATATTTAAATATGCTTGCATATAAAATCCGCGATGGAGTGAAGCCGCGAAAGGCGAAGCGCGATATAGCGAGGGATTACTGTACAAAATTTCAATTAATTGTTTATTTAAACTATGTACCAGTTTATTTGAAACATTTTGAAATGTGTGCAGGTAAAGTATCACTTCCGGTTGACGTATATTGCCCAAAAGTTGATAGAAAACTTAACATTTTGATATAACACCTGTCACGCACGAGCACATGGGGAGCAGTTTAAGGACCTGGGCCGCATCACAACAGGTCATGCCAAGGGACAACCAGCCAAACAGCCAAAAAGCCGCCATACTTCCGGGTTCCCTTCTACCCTCCAGTTCTGCTATGATGACATTAATCACCCATCCTGCATCACGATTTTCCCAGCATCCCACCTTCTAATTTCCAGTCCCCCTGTATAAATTGTTCCTCTTCCCTTCATAATATGTCTTATGTTGACCTTGTATAAATTACGTGGAGACGTTACTCTTTTTTTTGTTACAGTATACGGGGCTAAAACCCCAAAACTTTATGCTGTGTTGTGTTGTTTCTTCACAGATTGGCATAGTCGGCAGGATAAAGCCCAAAGATGTCTGAAGGGCAGGACTTGAATGCTGTGTTGAACACTCTGGCGAAAGAGCTCCAGGTGGTCAAGGTGGACCAGGCCGCCACCAAGGCGGAGCTCGCACAAACAAAGAGACGGCTGGTGGCCGTGGAATCAGCGAGGCCAGAACTTGCACGTCCTCCACCACCCCAGATCGTTCCCCTTACAGAAACCGACGATCTGGAAGCATACCTGACCGTCTTCGAGAGGACGGCGATGAGGAATCAGTGGCCATGGGCAGACTGGGCGTCCATCTTGGCTTCCTACCTGAAGAGCCCGGTGCAGCAGGCCTATCACAAGCTCCCTGAGGAGGAAGCCCCCCAATACGACCTCCTGAGAGCTGAATTATACAAGAGCTATGGCATCACCTCCGGCCAGCAGGCGAGGGTATGGTGGCACTGGCGGTTCAACCCGGAGCTCCCAGCTAGGGCCCAGGCGTTCGAGTTCTGGGGCAAACTCGAGCGCTGGCTACGGCCAGATGTCAATCAAGCCCGCCAGGTGGTTGAGCAGGTAGCCTCTGAGGTGTTACTTCACGCTATGCCGAACTACCTCGCCCAGCAGGTACGGAGACACCCCTACCGGGATATGAACGGACTCCTGGAGGTCATAGAGTGACAACTGGCGGTGAACCAAACCGGGGGGTCTGAGAAGCCTTCTCATGCAACAGGGATGGGTTGCCACCCCGGAGCCCCCTCGTCGTGTTGTCGCTATGGAGCCACCAGCGAAGTCACGAGACCAGGTGCTCACCCCCGCCGCGCTGTTTCAAGTGTGGCGAGTTGGGACACATCCTTCCCACCTGTCCCCTCAACGCTGAGCCTATGGAAGGGGACTCCGAAACAGCTATTGGTTGCGGCGTTGCCCGAGCCCCCCTATCCGGTTATACTGGGAAAAGACTGGTCCAAAAATAAATGTGGTAAAACTGTCACCACTCCTGTACACAAGCTGGGTCTGTTCATGGACGGTCAAGGGACCCTCCAAACTGCTCCCACGCTGTGCTCATCGGCAACTATTGATGACGTGGGTGGCCCAGGAGGGCACCCTTCGACGAAAGACCCCGACCCAGAAGTACCGCCGGGTGGGGTTCCGGGGTCGAGGGGTGTTGCACCTGATGTATTAGCTGGCATAGACTTTCAATTTTGCTCTACGCCGGCGTCATTTAAAAAACAGCAGTGGAACGACGATTCCCTGAGGTTTGCCCAGAATGCTGTTGTATCCATAGATGACCTAGAATCGCTAGACTCCACACCACTGGGACCCTACTTTGTCCTAGAAAATGACTTGTTGTACCAAGTTCCGGAACACGAAAGCGAGGTACGGAAGTTGCTGTTAGTGCCGCGAACCTACCGGCGGGAGGTCTGTGACCTAGCACATGCCCACCTCTTAGGCGCCCACCTTGGGGCCGAAAAGACGCTGGAGAGGGTAAAACTCCGGTTTTATTGGCCCGGGATCAACGAGGAGGTCCACCATTTCTGTCAGTCTTGCCCAGTCTGTCAGTTATGCCAGATTCCCCGGAGGGACTGAGCTCCTCTAGTCCTGATTCCCCTTATTGACGTTCCCTTTGAGAGGACTGGAGTCGATCTCGTAGGACCCCTAGAGCCTTCGGTCCGAGGCCATAAATACATATTGGTCACGGTGGATTACGCAACACGGTACCCAAAAGCAGTTCCCCTGTGAGCTGCTAACGCAAAAAATATTGCACGGGAATTGGTAGGGCTATTTTCCCGAGCGGGTATACCTAAAGAAAGTCCTCACGGACCAAGGTACACCCTTTACTTCGGATACGTTCAGGGAGGTAGCCAAGTTACTCCATATTAAGCATCTCAAAACGTCCGTTTATCACCCACAGACGGACGGGCTGGTCAAAAGATTTAACCAGACCCTTAAGCAGATGCTCCGCAAGGTAGTCAGCACGGACGGAACTGGGACCAGCTACTGCCTTTAGTAATTTTTGTTTATCGGGAGGTGCCATAAGCCTCCTCAGGGTTTTCCCCATTTGAACTTCTCTATGGTCGCCAACCCCGAGGTACTGTATTTTGGACTTACTAAAGGAAGCCTGGAAAGGGGAGTCACTTCCCTCCACAAACCTGTTGGGAGTACATCACGCAATTACGCGATCAATTAGACAAAATCCGGCCTATACTAAAAAATCACATGTCTCGGGCTCAAGCAGCGCAGGCCCAGAATTATAATAGGAACTCTTCCCTGTGCAAATTTCAGCCGGGATATTGCGTACTGGTGCTCGTGCCCACCTCCCACTCAAAACTGCTTGCCCATTGGCAGGGCCCCATACGAGGTTAAAGAAAGAAAGGGGCTCGTCAACCGACTGAGAGGGTGTATCATGTGCACTTACTAAAGCCGTGGAAGGGCAGGAAGGAACAACCTCTTCCCGGGCCCACCCTCTCCCTTTTCTCCGAAAAAGTCTCGCTTAACCTCGGCCACAATTTGACGTTCCACCAACGACGGGAGCTCGAAGGAGAGATCCTGTCTGTCCCGGAGGTGGTCAGTGAAGCACCAGGCCGGACCTCGCTGATTCAGCACGATATTGTGACAGACCCAGGAGTGGTTGTCAAAGAACGACCCTACCGCCTCCCGGATGCAAAACGGGCTGAGGTGGAGTTGGAAGTCCAGCGGATGTTGGACATGGGCATTATCGAGGAAAGCCATAGCCTGTGGTCCAGTCCCATTGTCCTTGTGTCCAAGCCGGACGGCTCTTGGAGATTTTGCAACGATTTCCGACGTCTTAATCAGGTCTCCAAGTTTGATGCCTATCCCATGCCCGAGTCGACAAGCTCCTCAAGAGGTTAGGAACGGCCTGGTATTTGAATACTCTTGACATGACCAAAGGGTACTGGCAAATTCCCTTAACGGCATCCGCTAAAGAAAAAAATGCCTTCAGTATCCCTAGCGGACACTGGCAATACAAGGTCCTCCCATTTGGGCTGCACGGGGCGCCAGCGACTTTCCAGCGTCTGGTAGATAGAGTGCTATGGCCCCACCAGTCCTATTGTGCCGCCTACCTTGATGACGTTGTCATCTTTTCCGGCACCTGGGAGGAGCATGTGTTGCAGGTTTACGCTGTCCTCCTGATGCTAGCAAAAGCCGGCCTGCGTATCATCCCCCGGAAGTGTTTCTTTGGGTTGAATGAAGCCAAATATTTGGGCTACCTGGTAGGAGGGGGGATGGTGAAACTGCAGTACTCACAAATAAAGGACATCCTGGAATGGCCCCGTCCGATACTCAAGAAACAGGTGCAGGCTTTCTTAGGGTTAGCAAGTTACTACCGCCGGTTTGTACCTCGTTTCTCGGAGAGGGCAGCACCCTTGATAGACTTGACAAAGAAGAAGGCCCCTTTGCATGTGGTGTGGAATGAGGCAACAGAACGAGCATTCAGTGACTTAAAAATGGCCCTCGTCATTTAAAAAAGAGCAGTGGAACGACGATTCCCTGAGGTTTGCCCAGAATGCTGTTGTATCCATAGATGACCTAGCATCGCTAGACTCCACACCACTGGGACCCTACTTTGTCCTAGAAAATGACTTGTTGTACCAAGTTCCGGAACACGAAAGCGAGGTACGGAAGTTGCTGTTAGTGCCGCGAACCTACCGGCGGGAGGTCTGTGACCTAGCACATGCCCACCTCTTAGGCGCCCACCTCGGGGCCGAAAAGATGCTGGAGAGGGTAAAACTCCGGTTTTATTGGCCCGGGATCAACGAGGAGGTCCACCGTTTCTGTCAGTCTTGCCCAGTCTGTCAGTTATGCCAGATTCCCCGGAGGGACTGAGCTCCTCTAGTCCTGATTCCCCTTATTGACGTTCCCTTTGAGAGGACTGGAGTCGATCTCGTAGGACCCCTAGAGCCTTCGGTCCGAGGCCATAAATACATATTGGTCACGGTGGATTATGCAACACGGTACCCAAAAGCAGTTCCCCTGTGAGCTGCTAACGCAAAAAATATTGCACGGGAATTGGTAGGGCTATTTTCCCGAGCGGGTATACCTAAAGAAAGTCCTCACGGACCAAGGTACACCCTTTACTTCGGATACGTTCAGGGAGGTAGCCAAGTTACTCCGTATTAAGCATCTCAAAACGTCCGTTTATCACCCACAGATGGACGGGCTGGTCAAAAGATTTAACCAGACCCTTAAGCAGATGCTCCGCAAGGTAGTCAGCACGGACGGAACTGGGACCAGCTACTGCCTTTAGTAATTTTTGTTTATCGGGAGGTGCCATAAGCCTCCTCAGGGTTTTCCCCATTTGAACTTCTCTATGGTCGCCAACCCCGAGGTACTGTATTTTGGACTTACTAAAGGAAGCCTGGGAAGGGGAGTCACTTCCCTCCACAAACCTGTTGGGAGTACATCACGCAATTACACGATCAATTAGACAAAATCCGGCCTATACTAAAAAATCACATGTCTCGGGCTCAAGCAGCGCAGGCCCAGAATTATAATAGGAACTCCTCCCTGCGCAAATTTCAGCCGGGATATTGCGTACTGGTGCTCGTGCCCACCTCCCACTCAAAACTGCTTGCCCATTGGCAGGGCCCGTACGAGGTTAAAGAAAGAAAGGGGCTCGTCAACCGACTGAGAGGGTGTATCATGTGCACTTACTAAAGCCGTGGAAGGGCAGGAAGGAACAACCTCTTCCCGGGCCCACCCTCTCCCTTTTCTCCGAAAAAGTCTCGCTTAACCTCGGCCACAATTTGACGTTCCACCAACGACGGGAGCTCGAAGGAGAGATCCTGTCTGTCCCGGAGGTGGTCAGTGAAGCACCAGGCCGGACCTCGCTGATTCAGCACGATATTGTGACAGACCCAGGAGTGGTTGTCAAAGAACGACCCTACCGCCTCCCGGATGCAAAACGGGCTGAGGTGGAGTTGGAAGTCCAGCGGATGTTGGACATGGGCATTATCGAGGAAAGCCATAGCCTGTGGTCCAGTCCCATTGTCCTTGTGTCCAAGCCGGACGGCTCTTGGAGATTTTGCAACGATTTCTGACGTCTTAATCAGGTCTCCAAGTTTGATGCCTATCCCATGCCCCGAGTCGACAAGCTCCTCAAGAGGTTAGGAACGGCCTGGTATTTGAATACTCTTGACATGACCAAAGGGTACTGGCAAATTCCCTTAACGGCATCCGCTAAAGAAAAAAACGCCTTCAGTATCCCTAGCGGACACTGGCAATACAAGGTCCTCCCATTTGGGCTGCACGGGGCGCCAGCGACTTTCCAGCGTCTGGTAGATAGAGTGCTATGGCCCCACCAGTCCTATTGTGCCGCCTACCTTGATGACATTGTCATCTTTTCCGGCACCTGGGAGGAGCATGTGTTGCAGGTTTACGCTGTCCTCCTGATGCTAGCAAAAGCCGGCCTGCGTATCATCCCCCGGAAGTGTTTCTTTGGGTTGAATGAAGCCAAATATTTGGGCTACCTGGTAGGAGGGGGGATGGTGAAACTGCAGTACTCACAAATAAAGGACATCCTGGAATGGCCCCGTCCGATACTCAAGAAACAGGTGCAGGCTTTCTTAGGGTTAGTAAGTTACTACCGCCGGTTTGTACCTCGTTTCTCGGAGAGGGCAGCACCCTTGATAGACTTGACAAAGAAGAAGGCCCCTTTGCATGTGGTGTGGAATGAGGCAACAGAACGAGCATTCAGTGACTTAAAAATGGCCCTCACATTGGCACCTATTTTGAGAACACCTTAACTTTTCTCTTCCTTTTCTCCTCCAGACCGATGCTTCGGACACTGGCCTCGGTGCCGTGTTGAGCCAAAGTATCGACAGTGTCGAACACCCCGTGATTTACCTGAGCCGGAAACTGTTGGACCGGGAGACGAGGTATGCGGTGGTGGAACGGGAAGCCTTGGTAATCAAGTGTGTGGTAACTCACCTGCGGTACTACCTGCTGGGCTGGGAGTTCACCCTGGTGACGGACCATGCCGCCCTCCAGTGGATGGCCCTTCACAGGGAGTCGAATCCTCGGGTTACCAGGTGGTTTTTGGACCTGCAGCCATATAAGTTCACCGTCACTTATCGTCAAGGTAACCTTCAGGCCAACGCAGATGCTCTCTCGTGGGCTCACAACCTCTCGGTTCAGGCCGCCCGACCCGGTGGGTCTGGGCTAGAGGGGGGGGGTCATGTCATGCACAAGCACATGGGGAGCAATTTAAGGACCCGGGCCGCATTGCGACAGGTCGTGCCAAGGCACAACGACGGCGCACTAACCTTTCTTTTCTTGTTTTCTCAGCCAGAACGAGGAATTGCCGCTGTAACAACGCCCGGACAAGCCAAAAAGACGCCATACTTCCGGGTTCCCTTCTACCCTCCAGTTCCGCTATGATGACGTCAATCACCCATCCTGCATCATGACTTTCCCAGCATTCACCTCTAATTTCTGGTCCCCTTGTATAAATTGTTCCTCTTCCCTTCATAATATGTCTTATGTTGACCTTGTACAAATTACGTGGAGACGTTACTCTTTTTTTTGTTGCAGTATACGAGGCTAAAATCCCAAAACTTTATGCTGTGTTGTGTTGTTTCTTCACACACCCATATCCCAAATTTCATTTATCTAGCTCAAAGCATTCTCAACTTACTATGTTTCAAATCACACACAGACATAATTGCAAAAATGGTCAAAATGTGTTCAGGAGCACATGAAATTTGAAGATTCATCAAAATCTCAAAATCGAATTTTTTTTATCAGTTACTATACTTTCTCTATACTATGTATACGACAAAGTAAAAAAAGTCAGTATCAAGAATCTATCCTGTTTTTTGTCTAAACCAAACCGTTAAACCAAAAATCAAAGTAAAAAACAGATAAAAGGTCTGTAACACAAATAATGAATACTAACAGCCACTTGCAGGGATTTCTTTTGACAGATGATCGAGAAGTGCATAGTGCCAATGTTTTATCCAGTCGCAACAATAATTTCAGTACTATGCACCTATGAATGTTGTTGCACAGAAACATCATGAAAATTAATGCTGGGAAAAACACAGAAAAAATTTAGAAAACAATGTGTAATCCAAAAACTGATGGCCAAAATTAAGTTTAAAATTAACAGAAATTGCAATAAACTGCATGTGAAAGACACACAAATAAGGTTGTTGTGCTCATCCCTTGGAACATTGTAAATGCACAACAATGTGGGAGAACCTTATAGCAGAATCAAGGCCAAGTCAAATGTACTGTATCACTTACAGTAGCTGGCCTGAGACTGCCTGAGAGTTCCCCTAAAGTATTTTGAGACTGATCATACAATAACATGGTCTGGTTTATTTTAAAAAAACACATTAAAACAACAGCCAGCAAATATCTGTTAAGTCATAATTTCTGGTAATCATAGCATCCCTGTTAGAAGCAGTTTGCTACTTACAATAGTTTAGTACAATACACAGCATATTTCTTTGCAATAAGAATGATCACTGTTTGGATTTGTCAAACTGAATTTAATTGATTAAAACAACACATCACTCTTGTCAGCACAGTATCTGTCTTCATAATTTTTGGACTGCTGCTTTTGTGATCAAATACAATTAATAGCATATGTCGAGTCACAGACATGGCATCAATGCTTTTATTTAGTTTGTGACAATTAAATGGTCTGTAACTTGTTATATGTCATTGTTAAAGAGGCATACAACTTTGTTACTTTGCCACCTCTAGGCCGATCAAATAATAATTCAGTACAGCTCATACCTGCATATAAACCTATTGTCCAGGGTTTGCTAGCGACCACCAGGACCGTGCAGGTATGGACAACTGAGGCTGTGGAGGCTCTGAAGGATGACTTTGAAAACACTGATTAGGATATGCTTTGTGATTCATGAGGCCAAATATTGAGGAATTGATGCACTGTATCACAGACTACATTAAGTTTTGTGTGGATGGCATAGTCCCCACAAAAGCAGTATGCTGTTTTCCCAACAACAAGCCATGGATAACAAAAAGAACTGAAAGCCCTGCTGAATATGAGGAAGACAGCATTCAAAGCCAAGGCCATGTAACGTTGGCAGAAGGTTAACAGACCTCCAGGCCAACAGAGAGCAGCTTTTGTCCCTAGGATGAGTGAGCAGGCACAGGGAAAGTTGTTGTTGTAAGAGGTAAGACAGCCAGAGGGCTACGCTGGGGATGTGGCCCTCTTAAAGGAGTGGACAATTCAAATACCTGGAGATGCTACAGGGAGCTCTAGCCTGGTACTCCTGTTGAGATAATATGGTTTATCTTGGCCCCAGATGTCATACTGATGTTAGGCCAGTAATAACTGAAAATGGGGTATAAAGTCACTTTGAGTCTATAGACTAACTGAGTTTGGAGTCAAGAGGTGAGTCACACACAATTATTCATTTGGGAGAAAGAAGATAGTTGCTGGCTTTAATTAATATACAGTTTATGAAAATTATATACCACTACCAATAAGAACAGGATTCTGGAAGATGGGGCTGCATGTGTACCAAACTGGAGAAGCACCAAGATGTTTCTGAACTTTCTACCAAATCTTGAAAGCATATAAGACTAAGAGACATAAAGTAGGAGGATGTTACTTTAGTGTCAAGGAAGTAAAGAGAAGAAATGAAGGGTTTCCAGGGTTGAATTAAAAGTAGCCAAAATTTACACCGGGTGTTACAGACTCAAATCAAATGTATGATTTTAATATATTGTTGAAATAATAATAATAATAGCAGCTCACTACTCAAAACATGGAGCGCCTAGTCTCAAACCTGGGACCTTTGAGTTATAAGGCAGCAGATCTTACCTCTGTACTATTCAAGAATTCATGTAAACTCCTTGTCAATTGACATGTGAGCTTGAGTTTTTAAGTCATTGACAGCCACATGTAAATCGATCGCTTTTTTTTTCTTTGGTTATACTCTTGAATAAAAGCTCACATGTTTATTTGATATTTGGACTAAAGTCTTCACACATTATACAATTATTAGTATAACATGGAAAAAGTTTCTGCTTTAGGTATGTGTTCAGCATTTCTTGCATTTCCTTTCATCCTACACTGACCCAGATCTTTGTAGACACGAAACACACATGAAATGCATGTGTTCCAAATAACGATATACTGTATTATTTACCCTATACAACTCCAGGC